>NC_139221.1:248723767-248983767 GCF_055691185.1 Crinia signifera | reverse complement strand
CTTCACTGACCTTCGATATCTTGAAAAGGGATCAGGTTTTGTCAAGGGATTTTATTTGTGTTTAATGAAATTGTGTAATCCAAAACAAACCCTCCTAATGAACTACTTTCACGGACTTCACTCTATTCCCATGATTTTATAATTAATGGGATTTCATTAAAACATTTCCCCATAGGCTACATAATCCTGGCCAATAAAATGGTGAAGCAGTTAACATTAGAAGGATTAAAATTGTGAGGACTTTAAAAAATATATAATTGAACATATACTGCAGAACCTTCTAGAATTCAATGCATGTATTGGTCCATGTTTAATAGTGTGCGGCTGATGCAGTGTTGAACATAACATTACCATAATTGCTTGCAGATGGGGTGCAAGGAAATGAGGGGCAGATTTATTAAGCTTGGTGAAGTGATAATGTGCCTGGTGCTTTATCACCGGCCAATTAGCTCCTAACTGTGAAGTTACAGGCTTGGTTTGAAGAATAACAGGTAGGAGCTGATTAGCCAATGATAAAGAACAGAAACTTTATCACTTCAGAAACAAACAAATACATTAGTCCCAAGGCACAATCGCTTTTCTTCAGCCGGATCCAAAGGAAAGGATCACCACTGAACCGCGTATCGATACAACTTTTTTGGAGTTATGGACCAAGGGCGATGAGAAGTTGTCAACACATTTGTTAAGTTTTCTCAAATGAATATAATATGTAAAACAATAAATATAAAAAGCATGTATCAGTGAACATCCCATCAATGGAAGATGCTTTTATAAAGACTGAAGGGTGGGTATCTACAAGCGTAGCCGCACTCACAATGATATTATGAGGATTGTGCACATAAAGGAGTCTTTAGGTCTGAACGGAATTCACCACAAGTGCAGATTCCAAAGTTAGGCATAAGATGCGTACTATACTCACAGGTTAATGTGTTTATACAGACGCATCTAGGAATCTTTTTTAGGGGATCCACTGCCACTGAAAGACTCCTCTCACCATGGGGGAAATTTACTAAAGGAAATTTGTAAAAAAATAGGTGTATTTGTATCCAGAAATACACTTATTTTTGACATTTACTATCCCGAAAATACGGCAATTCGTAGTCATATTGATGTGCTATCAATACGAATACGAATTGCCGTATTTTCGGGATAGTAAATGTCAAAAATAAGTGTATTTCTGGATACAAATACACCTATTTTTTACAAATTTCCTTCAGTAAATTTCCCCCCATATATCAATATAAAAATGGAAATACAGTACTCTTTCAATGTTGGTGACAACGGTATTTATTTGAAAGACACAAAAAGGCTGGGAACACAATATGGAAAAGTATGGTACCTTGTGACTGCGGTATTGGTCTTATACCCCAATCTATAACCACACATAAACAGTAATTCCCAGCATCCAATACAGCAAGCTCCTCTCCTCGACAGGATAACCTTTTTTTTTCAAGGCTTGGAGAGGAGACATATGTAGACGGTATTTATACCCCTGCACATTACTTAAATTAAGGGTACTTCCGCCGGATGTCGAAAGTCCCATGGAGGTTTAAAAAGTTCCTATTACCTTTAAAATAGGTCTATTGGTGCCTACATAAATTGTGGCGATGTAGGCATCCTGGCTTAATAGCCAGAGCCTACTCTTCCTGCACTAAGAATAACATTTAGTGCGCTTCCGTTTTGCCGTGGAACGCATTTGGAACGCATGATGCCTTCCGGCATATGCGTCACTTCCGGCGGGTATAGTGATGTGTATTCCTACCCCTGTCTCGTGAAACGCATGGACATGGGGTGTTTGGAACGCATACTGCCTTCCGGCTTATGTGTTAATTTGAATGATGATTATGCGTTCCATCTATATACTATAGACATACGAATGGAACACAAGCTTATTCTGTGCATGTCTGTTACATGCGGCACCGTAAAGTGCTGAATTGCTATAAAAAAGGGTATGTGCAGAGGATTAAAATACACATCTTTTACAATATATATACAGAAAATATTCACAAAACTAGAATGCAAGATAAAATTTTAGAGTATATGGGGATATAAGAAATATATTCAATCCATGAGTTCAATCCATGAGGGGATAAATAATTAAGATCAAAGATCCACCTCATTTCTTTCTTGGCTAGATTATTTTCCTTATTTTTATGTCGCTGATTATCTTTAATTAATTGTACGCCCCAAAATCCTTTTATTTGATTAGGGGAGTAATGGTGGACTTCTTTAAAATGTAAGGAAAAGGGGTGATCTATATTCCCCTTTTTTACATTTCTTATATGTTCAAACCATCAGATTTTTAAGGTCCTGGTGGTCTTTCCCACATACAACTTATTACATGTACACATTATCACATAAATTGCAAATTTCAAATTACATGTCATAAAATGATTTTGGGGCTTAGAATTAATTAAATATAATTGGCGACATAAAAATAAGGAAAATAATCTTGCCAAGAAAGAAATTAGGTGGATCTTTGATCTTAATTCTTTATCCCCTCATGGATTGAACTCCGATTTTGAACTCAAGTGGTTCCTACAGTATAATATAGTGATGTTACTTAGGGGGTTATTTTGGTTCACTCTTTCTGACAAAATTCTTCTTAGATGGACAGAACCAAGTGCACTGCAGGTGGGGCAGTTGTAAAATGTGCAGATATAATTAGATTTGGGTGAGTTATTTTGTTTCTGTGCAGGGAAAATACTGGCTGCATTATTTTACACTGAAATATAGATCTCACTTTGAAGCAAAACCCCACCGGAATCTAATTCTCTCTGCACAAGTAACATCTGCCCCACCTGCAGTGCACATGGTTTTGTCCAATTAAGAAGGATTTTGTCAGAAAGAGTGAACTAGAATAAGGGCCTTAGTTATATATTTCTATTATCCCCATATAAGTTTTATCTTGCATTCCAGTTTTGTATATATTTTCTGTATATATATTGTAAAATACGTATATTTTAATTCTCTGCACATTACCTTTTTTATAGCACCAGCACTTTACGGTGCCGCATGTACAATATTAGACATGCGCAGACTAAGCTTGCATTCCATTCTTATGTCTATAAAATATAGATGGAACGCATTCCACGGCAAAACGGCAGCGCACTAAGTTATTCTTAGTGCAGGAAGAGTAGGCTCTGGCTATTAAGCCAGGATGCCTACCTGTCCACAATTTATGTAGGCATCAATAGACCAATTTTAATGGTAATAGGAACTTTTTAAACCTCCATGGGACTTCCGGGTTTTCTGACATCCGGCAGAAGTACCCTTAATTGAAGTAATGTGCAGGGGTATAAATACCGTCTCCATATTTCTCCTCTCCAAGCCTTGAAAAAGAAAGGTTATCTGTCGAAACGCGTTGGTTAGGAGAGGAGCTTGCTGTATTGGATGCTGGGAATTACTGTTTATGTGTGGTTATAGATTAGGGTATATGGCCAATACCCCAGCCACAAGGTACCATACTTTTCCATCTTCTGTTCCCAGCCTTTTTGTGTCTTTTAAATAAATACCGTTGTCGCCAACATTGAAAGAGGGACTATTGTAGCAATAGAGCGCACATCAGGACAAAGTACCAAATTTTGGTATGTTGCGCATGCACAGAATACGTTCTACATGTGCATTAACATGGCATTAGATGCAGGTCGGCATCAGACTGAAACTCACACAAGCGAATATACAATTTCCACACAGTTAGAGCAAAAGTGGAATAAAAACATTAGTGGATTTAAACATTTCTGGATAGTATCTGTGGATTTTGACAATTATTTAAATTTACTATTTAAAATAAATATAGAGAATTTTGCCTTCAACTCTTTTCAGCTATTGTACTAAAGGTTATTTAAAGTATATGGATTTAAATCAATTAATATTGGTTTTCCACTTTTCAATTACATATTCAACAACCATAAGCAGAAATTGAACTTGCTGAGTATTGCCTCTAGGTGCAGACTGTTAGTACTTTATTGCTGATCAATGTTATAAAATTCAGATCTTCAAACCCCATAGGGACATTTTAAAAACAATGAAAATACAAATACTTTATATGTAAAAAGATTGAATGGGAGGTTTGGACTACAATAAATGTGATCTACATTAACATGGGAGAAAAACTAAAGACTGATTTTGCCACTTTTTCCTTTTACAAATAACATGAATTTAACCCAGCAGAATTGTAGTTGCCTGAGAAACATAAGTCTCAGCATGGCTGAACCTCTTAATATGTTTGAAATAAGGTGTGCAGTCAGGCAACCAGTGTTCCCTCTAAGCTGTACGCACGTGCGCGCGCACACAACTCGCCGAGCATGCGCACAGACATTACAACAGAGCGCACAAAGCAGCAGTGGTCCCTTTTTGCAGTTGTGGACTCAATTAATGTGTGCTTCACCCATTAACTACATTGTGTGCTGTGTTTTGAATGTTTAAATGTTTAATATCATTTTAAAGTAAAGTTAACACAAATGCTGAATGTCATTTTCCAGTTATATATAAGTGCCGCACAAAAATGTTAATTTCCTTCCAAAGTTGCACAGCCAAAATCCTTTGCCGCACACAGCCTTCGTAAAATTTGAGGGAACATTGCTGGCAACCCGACCCTGTTTTTTCAAAATTAGAAATAGTGTTATTCTCATAAGTGAGCTGTATCATTTGCTGGATCACAATGCCTGTACCACACATAGGTTACAACTTGCAGCCCAGACAAGAATACTTACTATCAGTGGAGCCGAGAGAGGGGGGAGGGGCACTAATTACCCAGGCCCAGGTATGATGAAGAGGCCCCTGTTGTCTAATAGCAACAGCTACAGCAACTTTTCTCATCCCAGCAGATGCTGCTGTTTGCTGGGCTGCATTATGGCCAGGGAGGGGCTTAAAGTGCTATTTTCTCTGGGGTGCATGGCCACACCTCCTACAATTAGGCCACGCCTCTGAAAAGTACCTTGGCCCTGTCAAGCTCTCTACTGCCCTGCTTACTTTATGGCATATAATGGCCATCTACTTTGATGCATATGAATAAAGGGTGCATGATAGAGGGTATGTGGGACAGGACAGGTACTACAGGAGCCTCATACTACAGTAGCCAATGATGTATGCTGTCCCAGTTGATAAAGACTGATAAAGGATTATAAAACAAGATGGGAAGAAATGAAAAAACAATGCCTAGTCCTTCATATTGCTGTTCATTATCAGAGTTCTCTCCATAGTCATCAGCATAAATATTTACAGGACACTATAATTGGAAATTGTTGCAACACCTGGATTCAGTTGTAGCCAATATATACGTAATCCCATTGTATGAACAGGCGAAGGCTTTGGAGCGTAACAGGCAGAAAGGCAAACAGTGGGGCTATTATGAAACCTGAAGAAAGTGCCAAAATAATAAAAAGCAAAGCCGTGAATGTTTAGGCAGAGCGTCCAAAAAAACAAGGATCAGGATTATAGTGTCGTGAAAATGATTTGCTTCATAAATTCAACATGAGGGACGCTGCCAGAATGTCAAGGGCATGAAATCAGATGACACAAGTACATTGGATGAGCTACATTTGCTAAGCATAGAGAAAGAGACATTTGATCCATCTTGGACATTAATTAAACAATCACTGCAATGTTTTCTTACGACATGATGTTGCTAATAGCACTTGCATGTATAGAGACAGGTAACGTTTTGTTGACAGCATGGCATACAGTCCTTAGGTTGAGAATAGGAGGGTCGACATAGTTTGGGTCGATCACTAAGGGTCAACATGCATCAATGTCAACATGGGGTTAGGTGGACAGGGTCATTATGTTGACTTTTTCTTTGAGCCGACATGTGCCGACAGACAGTATTTCATGCCCTACCATCCACATGGGCGTGGTGGGAGAGAAAAAATAGTGTAGCGAGGCACCGTGCCCAAAGCATGAAGAGCACAGCGAGCCATGTGAGGGGACACGGTGGACTTTTTTAGTGTTCCTGTCAACTGTGTCAACATTCAGGATAAAAAAGTGAAAAACCCTATGACGACCTTTTGACTGCGACCTTGCCCATGTTGACCTAATGCATGTGTCGACCTAATGAACCTGTTGACCTAGCCCCATGTTGACCATTAGGTGTGTCAACCTTGATGAATGTCGACCTTCAGTAGTTGACCCAAAGCATGTCGACCTTCCTCTTGTTGACCCTATGACCCATACCGTGCAGCATAGTATCGTTGTAAATAATATCAGCCTTTTGTGCTGTACATAGCATCATAGTGAATTTGCAGATAGGAAATCAGCTATTTGGCCAATCAATGACAGCCTGATGCCGATCACCATCTGACATTGCAGAACCCAAAGCAGGTGGAGTGCATGTGCAATGTATAGATAATTGGTACTTTGGGCATGATGTCACAGAGCTTCTGGGATCTGCGATCATGCTTCCCCATGGTGATTCACCAGTGACGCCGGTGCGGGGGTGGGCAGCTGAAGTCAGCGGATGTCAGCTGCCTGCCCACTTCCCGTACAGGGACCCACAGATATAAGCCACAAGAGAGGTGTCTTACATTTGTGAGCGCTAGAAAGCATATGCTGGTCGGCGTCCATCGAATGATTTTGCCCCGTGCGCAAGATGTGAATGGATGTTTATGCAAAACATCCATTCACATGCATGCGGCGAAATCAGCATACGGGGGGGGGGGGGCGGTTGTTTGTGCAGGCGCCGAGTGGCGTTTAGAGGACCTGCAAAGATGCGGATCAACCAGAATTAACTCCCAAACTTGCAGACAAAGTATAAATGAGTTGGCGTGAGGAAAATTGCGGCTGCTGTCATCAATGTCATCAGAGCCCTTTTACATAGATTGACGAAGATGTACACATGTCTGACCTACCGCATTGATCGCTGTGTGCTACCAATGTTGTTTTGTCACTTTGTTGTGTTGTATTTATTTGAATAAGGTCCAAAGTTTGTGTGGAATAGATGTATATGTAGTAACAGTAAGAAAATACATATCTGTAAAATTGTTTTACCATTAAACTAGTTCACAAACACGAGATGTTCTCTTTATTTTAATCCTTGTTTTCATTTGTTTTTTGCATACATCCTTCATTATTGTGAAAATAATAAGAGACATTTTCATTCATTCACAGGGCTGCAATTATCATGGGTTTCTGCTAGCACCCTACTGAGGTGGGAACACAATTCTGCAGTAAGAAGGCTTCTTTTTGCCTTACCGCTGCACCATAGCTCTTGGGACTTAGGGCCTTATTTGATTGCTGAGGTGCGAATTTGCAATCTGTTTGATTATCGAATGACTGAGAATGCATACAAATGTGCTGACGGAAACAGTGAAAATGTCTATCTATCTTACTTACAGGGGATTTGAGGATGGATACCTCCCATTTTCTGGGAGTGTCCTAAAATATGCTTGTGTGCCTAGGCTTTATAAGGGAGGGTATGGGATGTCCGCTCCAGCTTCAATCAGTCTATCTCTGTAACAGAGTTGTGGAAGGGTCAGACTTAGGGCCTTATTTTGGTTCATTCTTTCTGACAAAATCCTTCTTAGATGGACAAAACCATGTGCACTGCAGGGGGGGGCAGATGTAACATGTGCAGAGAGAATTAGATTTGGGTGAGTAATTTTGTTTCTGTGCAGGAAAAATACTGACTGCTTTATTTTTACACTGCAATATAGATCTCACTTTGAAGTAAAACCCCACCCAAATCTAATTCTCTCTGCACATGTTACATCTGCCCCACCTGCAGTGCACATGGTTTTGCCCATCTAAGAAGGATTTTGTCAGAAAGAATGAACCAAAATAAGGCCCTTAGTCACATTAGCAGGGACTGGAACAATCCTTCAATGGTTCATGAAATGCATATGGATATGCAACAGGATATCAGATACAGATGTTTTTGTAATTAACTTTACAGATTTACACAGGGGTGGGTTTTAATTCTGTCTGGGTGGCAGCTAACTATTTGCAGTCATCTGCAAACTAATCATGCCCTTAACCCATAAACTATTGGTTAACATGTGCTAGCCCTGGGTTTATGGGGGAGGAAATGGACTTAAACACGAAGAGCTCCAAGTGTAAAAGATCGAGGCTATCCACCAGATGTAAGCACCTAAATGTGTTAATATCCCAGATGTTTTTGAAACTGCTGGTTTATATGTAAGTAAGTATGGGTAGTTTTATATATCTTTTATTTATGAAAAAATACATCTACTGTAGATAGAAAGGTTTTGTAGGGGGAACACAGGCACAATACAGGACTATTTTTTATTATTATAAATTATTTCTATGGTCGCACAAGGGATCCGCAGTATCCAGTTACAGAGTTCACAAACAAGTAAACAAAACAAGAACAGAATATGCTGAGCTATATAAGACACTGTAAATAAATACAAAATAAAACAGTGACTTTCAGGTCAAGACAATATAGGGCAATTAAAGGGTATATAAACATTAGCAGATAATACTAAAATTAGTAGAAGGGTGGCATAAATCTGAGGGATTAGATACCATCAAAGGAAGTACGGAGGTGGTTTAAATAAAAGAAGGAAGTGCACATGAGGAAAGAGGACCCTGCTTGTGAGAGGTTACAGATGTGGCAGATTAAACACTTATAGAGATATTCATTTAGCTCCAGGGTTTGCCCCACAGCTAATTGCGGCCGTAGTCCTGTAATGAAAGCTATGGCGTTTTTGTCTCCAGGTGCAGTCTTCTCTGAGAAGCACTGAGGTGGGTGCAGGTCCATTCCATGCATGCACCAGCAGTTGAGGTTAGGGTAAACTGCAGTGGTTTCTGAGAGTTCAGGGCAAAGCACAGATGTTGAGCAGAAGATGGGAAATAAACAACTTTCCTGCCTGTTTCAGTGATGTTCATATTACGCTATCCTGAGATTGTGAATCTGAACATAAGGAGAAGCTCTCACCTATTTAGGAGGTTTGAAAAATCGGTACTCTTTACCTAGCACGGCGCCCACGATTTTGATTTTGATCGTGGGCATCGCAGGTAAAAAAATTGCGGGCATCGCGGCCATTGAATGCACTAAAAATCGGGTGCGACGCGATGCCCGCGATTTCGCCACGCTTCGGGTTCACGTTGATCGTGGGGTGGCGTTAACAATTGTGGGGGCCATTTCACACTTCAGGGTGCCTATTTGGCCTCTGTGGGCCATTTAACATTGTTTCCTATGGAAAAATCGGGTCAATTGAGGCATTGAACAGGAAAATCGGGTCAATTGAGACATTTAACATTGTTCCCTATGGGAAATCGCGGGCATCGCGTCGGTCGCGTCGCACCCGATTTTTTAGTGCATTCAATGCCCGCGATGGCCGCCGTGCTAAGTAAAGAGTACCGAAAAATCTGTCAGAATCCAGATGGATTCCTCCGGTAAGTACAGAGAATTAGGATTTGGCACTGTGGGGAGTTAAAAGTTAGGCTTCTTTAGTGGAATGTTACGGTGAGGCAGGGCCGGACTGGGACCAGAAATAGGCCCTGGCATTTTGAGCACACAGGCCCACCTGCCGCAGGCGGGACCCTTGCGCGGCAAAGCTGCGTAGTGAAAAAGGGGGTGTGGTCACATGGAAAGGAGGCATGGCATCACAAAAAGGAGGCATTACAAATTATGGAAAACACAGTTATGCCCATTACACATTATGGAACACACAGTAATGCCCATTAATCATTATGGAACACACCATTATGCCCATTATACATGGTGACACACACCGTTATGCCCATTACACAGTATGGAACACACCATTATGCCCATTACACCTTATGGAACACACCATTATGCCCATTTCACATGGTGACACACACCGTTATGCCCATTACACAGTATGGAACACACCGTTATGCCCATTACACATTATGGAACACACCGTGATGCCCATTGCACCTTATGGAACACACCGTTATGCCCATTACACATTATGGAACACACTGGTATGCTCATTACACAGTATGGAACACACCATTATGCCCATTACACATGGTGACACACACCGTTATGCCCATTACACATTATGGAACACACAGTTATGCCCATTACACAGTATGGAACACACCGTGATGCCCATTAACCATTATGGAACATACCATTATGCCCATTACACATTATGGAACACACCGTGATGCCCATTAACCATTATGGAACATACCATTATGCCCATTACACAGTATGGAACACACCATTATGCCCATTACACATGGAGACACACACCGTAATGCCCATTACACATTATGGAACACACCGTTATGCCCATTACACATTATGGAACACACCGTTATGCCCATTACACATTATGGAACACACCGGTATGCCCATTACACATGGTGACACACACCGTTATGCCCATTACACATTATGGAACACACCGTTATGCCCATTACACATTATGGAACACACCGTTATGCCCATTACACATTATGGAACACACCGGTATGCCCATTACACATTATGGAACGCACCGTTATGCCCATTACACATGGTGACACACACCGTTATGCCCATTACACAGTATGGAACGCACCGTTATGCCCATTACACATGGTGACACACACCGTTATGCCCATTACACAGTATGGAACGCACCGTTATGCCCATTACACATGGTGACACACACCGTTATGCCCATTACACATTATGGAACACACCGTTATGCCCATTAACCATTATGGAACATACCATTATGCCCATTACACAGTATGGAACACACCATTATGCCCATTACACATGGTGACACACACTGTAATGCCCATTACACATTATGGAACACACCATTATGCCCATTACACATTATGGAACACACTGGTATGCCCATTACACATGGTGACACACACCGTTATGCCCATTACACAGTATGGAACGCACCATTATGCCCATTACACATGGTGACACACACCATTATGCCCATTACACATGGTGACACACACCGTTATGCCCATTAACCATTATGGAACATACCATTATGCCCATTACACAGTATGGAACACACCATTATGCCCATTACACATGGTGACACACACCGTAATGCCCATTACACATTATGGAACACACCGTTATGCCCATTACACATTATGGAACACACTGGTATGCCCATTACACATGGTGACACACACCGTTATGCCCATTACACAGTATGGAACGCACCGTTATGCCCATTACACATGGTGACACACACCGTTATGCCCATTACACATGGTGACACACACCATTATGCCCATTACACAGTATGGAACACACCGTTATGCCCATTACACATGTGGTCTGTGCAGACTGTAGTGCAGGTTGCAGCAGCCACAGGCAGAAAAGATAACTCAGAGGGAGGTAGGGGTAGGGGCAGGATGCAGGACAAGACAAGACTGAAAAGCTGATACACTTATTCTGATGCACAAACACAATGACGTGGACACACACACACTGATGCTGATACACTGATAGACCCTGACACATGGATGCTGGCACACAAACAACCAGACACAAGGATGCTGACACATAGATGCTGACATATGGATGTTGACACAGACAAATGGATGCTGACACAGACACACAGCTGCCACTGGGTGGGAGAATGGTAGCTGCCGGGTAGTGGGATAGTGGAAGGAGGGGAGAGAGACAATGAAGCTTGGTTGGAGAGAAATAGGGACGGGGCGGCTGGGTGGGAGAGAAATAGGGATGGGGCGGCTGGTTGGGAGAGAGATAGGGACGACAGGGGCGGCTGGGTGGGAGAGAGATAGAGACCACAGGGGAGGCTGGGTGGGAGAGAGGTAGCGATGACAGGGGCCGCTGGGTGGGAGAGAGGTAGGGACAACAGGGGCGGCTGGGTGGGAGAGAGGTAGAGAACACGGGCGGATGTCAATGGTGTGAGATTGGGAAGTTGGGGTGCAACAGATAATACAGGATATATATATATATATAGTGAACAGACCCTTGTGTCGCGCCACAGGTAATTAAAGTACTAGTGTGGGGGCAGCCTTACTCACACATCCCCTGTTGGATGGGAGATATGGGGGAAGTATGGAGTACAATTGTGAGTTGGCGACCCTATTTTTGATCACCACAATTAGATCAATCAAGCCTTAGGTAATTTCACTCTAGCATACAGTAAAAAGTCCATATAATTTCAAATGTTTATTAAAAAGTATTTTTCCACACAGTGGTAGCAGTTATTCCAGATCTTTATAAATTTCATTGAGACATCTCATACACTTGAAAACAGTAGAAGATACCTAACGCATTTCGCCCCTTAATGGGACTTCATCGGGGGTTAACAGATCACAAGACTAGGTTAAAGGTACTCTTCACAAGAAGAAACAATTCATAACAGGATGGTTAATGGGTCCTTGCATACATGAAGTACCTATTCTTTTATTATCTATGTTAGTAGATCGGCTGAACAGAGAATGATCTTCCTCCAGACAATGTCGCTAAAGATTATTCTTTCTGACGACAAATTTGCAGGTAAGATCTCTTTAAGTGGGTATACCTATAAAAGGTCAACATGATGACGATATCACCAATTGGTCTGGGAAGACCCAATGTGTTATATATAAGAACCCATGCTAAATTCCTGGTGGATCCAGCTTAATTGAATTATAAAGCGATAACTTCAGTACAGAATCGTGGATAATTTTAGAGGCGATTCTCACCTTCAGTAGGTGTGCTCTGGTCACTGGTTCTGTCTGAATCTGGTTCAGACAGAACCAGTGACCAGAGCACACCTACTGAAGGTGAGAATCACTGGACTGGCCTATGCAGCACTATTACTGGACTGGCCTATACAGCACTATCACTGGACTAGACAAGTTCCCAAGATCCAACACAACAGCTGCAGTACTGTCTCCCTCCACTCTCTACTAGTAGTGCAAACTTCTATTGGGACAGCAGGTGGGCGAGGAGGTGTGCGGGACGGGTGAGCATGCGGGGCGGGCAGGCAGACAGGACACATGCTGTCTTCCCTCTCCTAGACTGAAGTGAAGATGGCGCCTGGCCGCCCTGCACTTTATAGGGTCCGGATTACACGGGATCTGACGGCTGGATCTCGCGAGCTACGGACACTTGGGCGGGTCTGGGTGGGAATACCCGAGCAGGCTTGGAGAGCGAGTTCAGATTGGGAGTGTTCAGATTCCCCCAATCTGAAAAAAAAAACATTATTTTGCAAGCACTATGCAAAAAACAAAAAACAAAAAAAAAAACATTTATAATTAAAAATTATGTTTGGCATCTATAGTCCAGGAAAAGGACACTTTCGGCAATAATTTTTGGCTCACCGAATAAATAAGAAGTTTGCAATAAACCTTTACTAAACATTTGATTTGCTTTTTTTGTAAATACAAATTTTGGTGGGTTTTGCAGCTTCTCTAATTAATAACAAAGCAATCAGCAAGCTGTAAGTGTGAGTGGTAAGCAAGGTGTTAGAAATCAATTTAAGCTACATTAAAATCTAATACATTCAGTGTTTACAAAAGAAAAAATAGTAATTTAGCACTAATAGAATAAAATACAAATACCATTTTACATTTGGACAGATATACATTTAGGGTTGTCTATGGAAATAAGAAAAAAATTATTATTAACAATATGTATTGTTTTCTTAAATTTATCATTATTTGGAAACAAGGTGAAGCATTAACTATTCTTGAGACAGAGATTTTAGATCATTAATGAGCATTAAAGGTTATTGACATAGTGTAAGAATTACTCTGTGGGATCCTCATTAAATCCAGCCTACAGTAAGGTTAAAGCTCTGGAAAAGTAGATTAGATAGTACTGCAATAGAGGCAGGGCTGGCGTAACCATTTTGAAGCTATAGGTAGATGCCTAGGGTGCAAACACCTAAAATGTGTATTTTTTTTTAGGGTTTTTGGTGTATTTGCATTTTTATTGCATTTTTTCAGTTTAGAGGTTTACTAAAGTTAAAATTTACTGTAAAATCAAATATAAAATTGAATCCTGTTCAAAACTGAAAATCAGCAAAACATCTGTACTTTTACATAGATTTAATAATATTAAATTTGATGCTCGAACACAAAATTGACAAAAAAATCCCTAAAATAACCGACCAAGAGCAGACAGGCAATTTTTGCTTTTAGACAACATTCTATTTCATAAACCTACCTTTTGATGTTTATATAGGAAGAGATGATGGATGCTATGCTAATTTTTTGTAACTGTTTTTGTAACTGAGCAATTATTCATAGATTGCATAGGTTTGCGAAGGACTCATTCTTCACCTGCAAAGAATGGGTCTTGTGCATGCGCAGCCACCCCACCATTGGAGATCTGTGCAAACCAGAATTAAAGGAACCACAGCAGTTTTTTGACTGTAATATATTTTTTGCCCAATAAAAATACATTAGGAAATGTTTTGTCGATTTTTATTGTTTTTCATTCAATTTTATATTTTATGTTCGATTTTGAAATGGATATCCAAAACTGAACTAAAAACCACTAGTCAAATCAAGTCAAAATAGATCAAATTTCATTTTGAAATCGATTTCAAAATTGAATGGTAGTAAATGAGCGATGAGTGTGAAGAGAGACCACAGAGCCTCCTACAAACAGAGGTCATTATCTGTGGAAGGTTTCTCAATGCTATCTTGGGGTTAGGGTATATTTTAATATTATTTGGGTTGTATTAATGTCCTCTTGAGGTAGGAGCATTGAAGTGTGCACAGGTACTGATAACCCAGACCCTGACCTGTTGGAAGGGATGAGTAGGACTGGGCTCAGCCACTCGGGGAACAACGTGGTATATATCACCACTTCATAGCACCATGCATAGTATTGTTCATTTAGTTTTTTTGAATCAGAGGGGACATGGTCATGCTTCAGGCTTCGAAATTCCCCCAGTTACCAAGGTCCGATTGAGCTCTGACCAGCCCTGTTTAGGGGATTGTGTTGTCTTATAAATATATGTGGGGTGATGGTGGTATTTATTTTATGGTACTGTGCGCTGATGTTCTATTGCAGTATATTATTAGTATTTTTGCGGTAACATGAGTGAAATGTGGAGTAGTAATGTCTTCTGGGATGCTGGGACCTGGCAAGTGGCATGTATTCATGATTTCCATACATATACTAAATACTTGAGACTTGCAGTCCAGACATGGTGTAACATTGCACAAGTGATCAATACATAATAAAGAAGAAGAAGGTGAGCCTTCGTATTCCATTAGAAAACAATGATGACATTAGACTACACTGGTATTTAGATTTTTCGCAGAAAAAAAGATCACTGGCAAGCACTGAAATTACAGCGCTGGTGAACTTATGGGGTGATTCTGGTTCAATAGGTCCCCACGGGGAACAAATTTTCATGAGTGTGCATGCGCAAAGTCAGTTATGCACATGTGTGTGTATGAGCGGCCACGGCAAATAGGGGCGTTGTTTCATGGGTGTTCCCATAAAAACACTAGGCATTCTCATGGTAATTCCCCAATGACACAGGTGCGCAGGTGCGCACGTGACGCAGGTGCAGGGGGCGGGCAGCTGACATCTGCGGCTGTCAGCTGCTTGTCCGCTTCCCGCACAGAGTGCCAGCAGATCTTGAAGCTTATCTTTATTTTGATTCCAGTGGCGTGATCTTGAAGCTCAGCCCCCTGATTATTGCTGTGGTGTTGTTTACACGTTACGAGCACTGCTGTGCTATTGGTTCACTTTTGGAGAGGACAGGAAGTCTAGTCAAACTGGAGGAAGGGGGGTCAATGAATAATATTTCATTGACCAACTCAATCCTGGGGAATCCCAGGATTGAAAAAAATGACCATGGATTGGCATCCCTATGTAGACCCAACAAAAACTTATCAGGAATTTCTCTTTTTTAATATCTTTCTCTTCAAGAAGTGTTCTGAAGCACTGACTTGGTACAATACTAAATTTGTTTTAATGGCTTATGTAAAAAATGCTTTATTTGCATTTTACAGTACAGTATATTGCCATAATGGGTATGGCTTGGAAAAGGTTGTGTGGGCAGAGGGGCCCTTATTCGGGTCCAGTCACTATATGTTAATATTCACAATGTACCAATGTCCTTTATACTGTGCATGCGCAGGAACTGTACAGCACATGTGGAGTATGGGCCCTGCATTGTCGATGGAAAAGTGGCGGCAGACATCGGGTAATTGAAAGTTTACAGCCATTTGGGGGTTTAGAGAGTGGGGTAATGGCCGCTGTTTTGTGGTAGTGCCAATGTCAGGGTCTCCATCTTCTGATGTTGATTTATGGCCTCAGGGTTACTCGCCCATCTTATAATGTTGTAGAGTGATCTGATGCTGTGTTCTTGGATGCAGAAGTGGAGACACAGCATGCTGGTGTCTACATAAAGCAAGGTGTCTACATAAATGTATTTTTAACAGATATGGTAACGTCCTAGAATGGGTGATTACTAATAGATTGTTAATGTCTATGGCTCATAGTATGCATGTGTGAGGCCATCCTACTTTTTTTTTTATCACTGGCCATATGCAAGTTGATTGGCAGGAAGCCAGCATTTGACGATGATAAAAGAAAATTTTCTGTTGGGCCAGAGTAAAGGCGGGCATGCCGAGATGTTTTATAGGAAGTCATGTGACGTTAGCTCCGGACCCGATCAGCCTGTTTCTATCGCAGCCACTAAGTCCCGGGCTCAGGCCGGCTCTACCATTTTAGGCAGCTGCCTAGGGTGCCAGGATCTGGGGGGCGCCACCAAGTCTGCCTATCAAAAAATGAAGGATGTCTATGAGGATCCTTGTACTTAATGCAGATGGCTGCTGTGGAACATCTAAGACCTCACCTCCGTACTTTCCCTTGAGGGATACTTCCCTACTTTGCTGCCCCCTCCTCCTTGCACTCTGTTGTGGGCGGCAAAGGTAGGCCTCCAGGGAAAGCAGGGGACTTGCCCACCTTCCCAGGGGGCTGGTAGGACCACCTGACTTTTTGGAGCCTTCCCACCATTCTGGAATGTTAGGCAAGTATGCCTTAAGGGGTCGGAAATTGGGTATTGGTGGCAGTATAGGTGTGTGTGTGGGGTGTAGGTTGAAGTTTTGCCTAGGGTACTGAGAAGCCTTACACTGGCCCTGCCTGGGCTACGCACAGACTGCATATACTGGAAAAATCTTTTGATGGTGAGCGGTTGATAATAGATTTGCAGTTGATTGTAGTGCAGCAAAACTTTCAAAGGCCTGTTGCAGGCTTGCACAGGGTGGGATTCCACTCTGGTGGGGTGGCAGTTATGTGATCGCAGGGCTCCAAAAATGAGCGCCGATCTGTATTACTCAGGTCCAATGTAATCAATTCAGTATTTGGCAGATGGGAAATATAGGTGATGAAAGACCATTATAGAAACAGGGGGGATACAAAGTGGTAATAACATACTTTTTTTTTTAGTAAATGTAACTTCAGTGTGTGTTTGACATTTAAACATTTAATGCACTCTTATGCATGTATATGTATATCTACAGCTCTGTATAGCTAGGTGTATGTTTTTGGTCTATTTTCTGGATATTACAAACTGTTGCAGAAATAATGGGGCACTTCACGCTTCAGTCAAAAATAAATCTTTGTGGAGGTTACTGTAGCAACGATATTAGGAAAGACAGAAAAAGAGTTCTTTGTGATCACCTTGCTGTTTTTTTAGAGACCCGTGGCAACATCACAATTAATATACGATACACATGGAAAGAGAATGGCACTTTGACATTTAGCAGCAGCAGCGATTTTGAAAATCTCTGCTTACTAGCTGAGGGCTTTGCTCCGAGACACGTACTCTAAGTTTGCTATTAGACTTAGCTATTTTATGGCTAGAAACATTTGTTTTTCTGAAGATAGTGGAAAAAAAATCCATGTAAATGGCAGTTTCAGCTCAAACAATCGATGTGATAGATGGCAACTGATGCCTAGGACAGACATAATGAAGGATGTAAATGACATACATAACAATAGGTTAGTAAATTGCAGGGCAGCATATTATTGAACAGATGGAGTGCAGATTGATCTGTAGTTTACTGGTTAATACACTTTCCTGAGGCTGTCTCACTTTTAAATGTAAAGGTCCCCATACACAGGTCCGAGGGACAAGTCGGACCTGTGTTCCCTTCATCTTCATTGCTGCATAGAATTTGGCATTTGATGTACCATTTTTTACATGCGATAAATCGCATGCAATTTACCACAGGTGAAAAGGACTCCCAGAAGCTGCCAGTGGGGAACAGGCTGCAGTAGCACAGGGTAAAGTCATTTTTAAAACTACCGTTCAAATAAATGGGCGGCTGCTCTCTCAGCCATTCTTTTGAATGGAATTTTCAAAATCTCCTGCCCGCCTGATGCTGCATCAGTAGCTACCACAGTCATGGACCCCCACGAGGGAGAATAGCCGGTGTCCGTCGGGACCCCGAGTGTCGGGGTTTTGACTGTCGGGATCCCGACGTCAGGGTAATGACTGTCGGGATCCCGACTGTCGGGAAACTGTCCGGCACCCGTGTTGCTGATGGGTCTGATCCGATAGATAATATGTGCTGCATGTATAATCTACAGGATCTGATCTGATGCACAAGGGAATGTGCATCAGGTCGGATCGGATGTCAAACAGGTCCGATTTGGCCAGTTTTCATCCGATTTATTAGGCTGATCCATCGAAATTGGATGAAAACAATTGTATGGGCACTTAAAGTCACAGCAATATTGTATAAATTTGTAGCGCATCTTTATATCCAGTGGCTGTTTTACCAATAGACTGGCTGTAGGCTAGGGCACCAGTACGGTACTCATGGGGAACCTTGCAGGTGACAGCAAAGGAATAAAATGAATATCCAATTTATTCCATGCTTGTTAGCTATCACCCAAACCAATACTGTGGGGGATTAAGTTCTTAAGGTGATTGCCAGAAGACTTTACCAATGGAACTTACTGATGGAACCATTACATTATATACATTGTGCTACAGCGCCAGCCAGGCAGCCTTAATCCAAAGTCTCCTTCACACGTCACAAGAGTTAGATCTTACATGCACATGGGCAGTATGACTGGCGAGACCCTGAGTGCCCATACACTTGTGTTTAGCAGCATTACATGAGTATTAGCCTAAAGCACCATGAACCTTTAGTAAGACACTGTTTACATCTTATAGGGGGCTAAACTGTTCGGTTTAGGGTACATTCTTATTTGCCATGTAACGAATGTAGAATATTAGTAAAGTATAGTATAGTATAGTATAGTAGCCTTACTATCAAAGTACAATATCCAATGGTACACCTCCCAACTTTTGGAGATATCAAGTTAGGACAATATTTAAGTGGAATGATCATATAATATGGGACATTTATTATTTATTTATAGTTTCATCTATAGCACAGCAGATTCCATAGCGCTTTAAAATTGCAAAGAGAGATACAGTAAAACAAATTGGGTAACAACAGACAGACTTGGAGGTAAGAGGTCCCTGATGCAAGCTTACAATCTATAGGGACATAGGAGGGAAACACAAGGAGACATGGGACATACTGTAGCCACTGCAGCACCTAGGGGGACTTTTGAGTAGCCACAAACACTCCAACCTCAGCAACTGACAGATAGTTTTGTTCCCCACAATAGTCAGGAGAGCACAGACCATGTTTTTAGGCTTTGCCCCAACAATCTGTCGCTCTTATCAGGTCTGTGGGGAGAGGTTGCGGGCAATATGACAAAATTCCAGTGGAATCATATTACTTTGTTCATGCATCCTAATGACAATTAGGTGTTTTGATGCAAGGGGCAAAGGCAGGGGCGTAACTATAGCACCGCAGCCCCAGCAACCGCGGGGGGGGGGGGGGGGGGGCGCTGTGCATGTGCGGGCGCTGCAGTGCTATAGTTACACCCCGCCGCCCCGCCGCCATCCACCACAGTCTTTACCTGTCAGTCTTCAGTACACGCTGGTCCCGGCTCCCTTCTTCTGCTATGAGGACCACAACAAAATGTCCGCCCCCATGTAGCAGAAAGTTCTCTGAAACTGTCTGCTGCATGGGGGCAGACATTTTGTGGTGGTCCTCATAGCAGAAGAAGGGAGCCGGGACCAGCGCGTACTGAGCATAGGTAAGACTGCGGGGGGATGGGGGGATTGCATGGGCGGCGAGGTGGGGGTTGGTGCGGCGGGGCGGGCGAATGTTGGTGCGGCGGCCGAGGGTTGGTGCGGCTGGGCGGGCGGGGGTTGGTGCGGCGGGGTGCATGGGTGGGCGCCCTCTCTTTAACGGCGGGGGGCGCCCAAAAGCTAGTTACGCCACTGGGCAATGGGCTTAATGGCAATCGGCACGACCCTGCCCTTCCTCTACCTACATCCGGCAGCATGGTAAGTGTATTTGTGTGTCTGGTGTATGTGTGCTAAATATAGACATGTGCATAAATGCAGATTAAACAGCTGACATTCCACAAAATCTTAAACTACTTGCCGTGGTGCCCTCCGGGGTAACAGTTTGGGTTCTCCCAGACAACTTCGTATTTTACATGAAAACTGACTTTTATTTTTCAAAGGAGTTGCAAAATCAATAGAACATATAGTCAAGACATTAAAAAGGTTTGAAAAAAGGTTTTTATTTATTTGTAAATAATAATTTTGTCCTTCAAACTTTGCTTCCATCAAAGAATGCTCATTTAGCAGTAATTACAGCATTGCAGACCTTTGGCATTCTAGCTGTTTGTTGAGGTAATCTGAAGAAATCTCACCCCACGCTTCCTGAAGCAAGTTGGATTGGCTTGATGGGCACTTCTTACATACTATATGGTCAAACTGGTCCCACAACAGCTCAATGGGGTTGAGTTCTGGTGACTGCGATGGCCACTGCATTACACACAGAATTCAAATACACAGAATTACACACACAAATAGTTCTTGCATAATTTGGAGGTGAGCTTTGGGTCATTGTCATGTTGGTGGAGGAAATTGGCTCCAATCAAAGGATGTCCACAGGGTATGGCATGGTGTTGCAAAATATAGTGATAGCCTTCCTTATATAAAATCCCTTTTACCTTGTGCAAATCTCCCACTTTACCAGCACCAAAGTAACCCCAGACCATCACATAACCTCCACCATGCTTGACAGATGGCATAAGGCACTCTTCCAGAATCTTTTCACTTGTTCTGCGTCTCACAAATATTCTTTTGTGTGATCCAAATACCTCAATCTTCGATTCATCTGTCCATAACACTTTTTTCCATTCTTCCTCTATCCAATGTCTGTGTTCTTTAGCCCATATTAATCTTTTCCTTTTAATGGCTATTCTCTAATATGGCTTTTTCATTGCCACTGTGCCTAGAAGGCCAACATCCCAAAGTTGCCTCTTCACTGTAGATGTTGACACTGGCATTTTGTGGGTACCATTTAATGAAGCTGCCAGTTGAGGACCTGTGAGGCGTCTATTTCTCAAACTAGAGACTGTAATGTACTTGTCTTCTTGCTCAGTTGTGCACTGGGGCCTCCCGCTTCTCTTTATACTCTGGTTAAAGCCTGTTTGTGCTGTTCTCTGAAGCGAGTAGTACACACCGTTGTAGGAAATGTTCAGTTTCTTGGCATCTTCTGGCATTGTTCATTTCAAAGAAAAACAGTAGACTGTCGAGTTTCACATGAAAGTTCTCATTTTCTTGCCATTTTGAGAGTAACATAGTAACATACTGAAAAAATGCTGACTTGGTATCGAGAGAAATGTGCCGATTATTGGTATGAGGGAAATGGGACAGTTCAGACATACACTAATGAATACATGGCAGAATACAGTATGTCAACTATACTGTAAATTAACTTTCAAAAGTTACTGTCTTAATCATAGGATAGTAGCTAATGATACCGATCTTACAATCCCTGCTGTCAACACCAGGGGTAGATTTAGGGGTTAGGGTGCACAGCAATAATGGCCGTCCCCACCTAATTGTATTATTTTTATTGATTAATCCCTCATGTGATAATAACCAATTTAATGGATTAATAAAAAAGCAGCTAAACAGATGATAAGAAATAATTGAGTCGTAATATTTCCAAAAACTGTTGGTATCTATGAAAGACTACAGTACTTCAGTTCTTTGGTTATTGTGACAAAGATTCTGTATTGGGCCGGACTGGGGCGGAGCCTAGGGGGAGGCCCACTTGACAGGGGTTGGAAGGAGCTTAAGAGTAGTAGGGTAATAGGGGTTTGGGGGGTGTGCCTGGGTAATGACAAGGTGGGGGCGGGGCTTAACAGGGTGGCAAGGTTGTATATATTGAGGGGATCACGTAGCCCCCTTTCAGACATTTTGTCGGGGATCAAGAAGCTAGCTGAACGATCCTGTGACTTTTGAGACGTTTGTCAGGTTATCATGGCGGATATCGATGCGGCGCTGGCCTCCTTGAGAAAGGCGGCCGGTACGCAGGGAGCGGCCTGGCTACATGAGCAGGTAGCGGGCCTCATACGGGGGTTGGGGACAGACGCTGATACGTCTGGCCCATCTGGCGCACGGCCTCGGAGGTCCCGGCCTCCAGAGCGCCTTAGCCCTTCCTTCACCCCCAGAAACCGGCGCCGGTCTAGGAGCCCCATTCGGGACCCTCCAGGCTGCTCCGCGGGATGGACACCTTCCTCCCGGCGGGTTCAGTCTGGGAGGAATCCATCAGGACGGCGGGGTTCGCAGCGCGGGAGGGGTCGCCTCCCCGTGCAAGAAGAGGCAGCTGGAGTGACGCCGGGTACAGGCGCGGTGGAGGATGGCGGCCACACAGAGGTCCCGGGAGAAGGCAGTGGCGCAAGCGTGGGGAGAGCCACTGGGAGCGAGCGGCAGCAGGCTGGCTTAGACGGCGTTGAAGAGCCTGCACGCAGTGCGGCACCTGCAGGATCTCCGGCGGGTGCGCGCCCGGCTTCCAGACCCGGCAGAACAGAAGGGATGCCCGGATCATCCGAAGGTGACGGTGCGCGTCAGGAAACAGGAGCTGCGGCTGCTGGGTTCACAGCCCCCAGGCAGCCTGGTGAGTCATCATCTATGTCTTCTGTCCCCCTGTCAGGTAGTCGGGGGGGGGGGCGGGGGTAGGTCAACAGAGTGAGGCTACTAAGGGGGTGTTGGAGTTGGTGACTGGTTTTGCGGAGTGGTTTTCTAAGGTGAGGCAGGGGACAGGACAGTCGCCAGGGAGTGCATGGGTCACGCCAGGCAATATTATGGGTAATGGCAGTGTGGGTGTTACACAGGCTGGTGGGGACACTGAGGTAGAAACGGTGCGGGTTAGTGATTCGGCTAAGGGAGAAGTATATGTGTGTTTCGAGGGGCCGCTGGGGGCCCATCTGAAGCAAGAAGTAAAAGAAAAAGTCTGGAAAGGGGAGTATGTGGACATATTTTCCTTGCTCCCATTGGAGCGCTTCAATTTGGATAGGCCGCGTAAGGAAGAAAAGAAGGAGGAGGAGGAACGTCGGAGGTATCGACTGATACCAAGGACGTTTTCCAATTGGCTCCAGGCATTTGCAATTCTGGCGAGTGTGATTGGGGAAAAAGCGCCAGAGAATTGCTCACCCCTTTTTTGCTATATGGATGCGATTGCGGAGGCAGAGAGGGTTTATGGGGGCCAGGCTTGGCTCAGGTATGATGAGCAGTTTAGGCAGCGGAAGGCGGTGCGGCCTAATATTAGGTGGGATCATAAGGATATTGGGCTGTGGTTAAAAGTGACAGCACCTAACAGGTTGGGGCAGCCCTTTCGGGGGGACAGGGGGGGAGCAAGAGAAGGGGTCAATAACACGGCCATACAAAAGGGCCTATGTTTCGCATTCAATGAAGGAACGTGTCGCTTTGGAGCAAAGTGCAAGTTTAAACATGAGTGCTCCTCCTGCGGGGGTACTCATGGAGCAAGCAAGTGTTTCAGGGGAAAATCGCGGGAGTCCACTTCAAAAGGGGGTGACTCCAATACGCTTGGAAAGGATGCTGGGGTATCTGCATAGATACCCAAGCAGGCAGGCGGCGGAGCTTTTAGAAGAAGGGTTTCGGGATGGGTTTAAAATCCCTTCGGAGGTTGAGGCGACATGGGTTTTTAAGGGGAATTTAAAATCAGCTAGAGAACACCCTGAGGTTGTGGGGGAAAAATTGAAAAAAGAGGTGCAGTTGGGGAGAATGTCTGGTCCTTTTTCATCGCCGCCAATGGCAGATTTGGTAGTTTCACCATTGGGGGTGGTGCCCAAAAAAGAGGCGAATAAATTTCGCCTCATACATCATTTATCATTTCCAAAGGGGGCGTCGGTCAATGATGGTATTGACCCTGACATTTGTTCGGTGGTTTATACGTCATTTGATGCGGCTATACAGTGGGTGAAGCGTTTTGGAAAGGGGGCTCTATTGGCAAAGACTGACATAGAAGCTGCTTTTCGGTTGTTGCCGGTTCACCCATCGAGTGTTCGGTTGTTAGGTTGCTTTTGGGAGGGGAGTTACTTTGTTGATCGTTGCCTTCCGATGGGGTGCTCCCTGTCGTGTGCCTACTTTGAGGCGTTTAGTTCTTTCTTGGAATGGGTAGTTAGGGACGCGTCAGGGTGCGGTTCAATCATCCATTATTTGGATGATTTTTTGTGCATTGGCCCGGGGGATGGCAAAGTTTGTGCACTGTTGCTGTGCACTGTTGAACGGGTGGCAGCAGATTTTGGAGTGCCGTTGGCTCCTGAAAAAACAGAGGGGCCGGCGTCAGTGATCAGCTTTCTGGGAATTACTATTGACACTGTGTTGATGGAATGTCGCTTACCTGCCGACAAATTAGTGGCGCTCAAGGCAGAAGTTGGGAGGGCGGTGAGATTAAAGAAAATTAAGCTGAGGGAACTGCTGTCTTTGTTAGGCAAATTAAACTTTGCCTGTCGTATCATCCCAATGGGCAGGATTTTCAGCAGACGTTTGGCAGGGGCGACGGCCGGAGTTACTTCTCCTCATCATTTTATCAGGTTAGGGAGAGAGTTGCGCGATGACCTGAAGGTGTGGGCGGAGTTTTTGGAGTCATTCAACGGCAGGGCCATGTGGATGTCAGACGCGTTGGTGGCATTTGACATAGATCTGTTTACTGACGCGGCCGGGAGCGTTGGTTACGGGGCTTATTGTCAGGGCCACTGGAGTGCAGAAAAATGGCCAGAGTCATGGGTCATTCGGGGCTGGGTTCGGAACCTAACGTTGTTAGAATTGTTTCCCATACTGGTAGCGGTGGTGATTTGGGGGCCATTATTTCAGAACAGAAAAATTTGTTTCCATTGTGATAATATGAGTGTAGTGGAAGCAGTTAATCATTTGTCGGCATCATCTCCTCCTGTGGTTAAGGTATTGCAACGGTTGGTGTTAGAGTGTTTAGCCTTGAATGTGTGGGTGGTGGCACGGCATGTGCCTGGAGTGTCTAATTGTATAGCGGATTCCTTGTCTCGTTGGCAGTGGGATCGCTTCAGGGAGCTGGCGCTGGGAGCAGATCAGAATGGGGTCGATTGCCCGAGGCACCTTTGGGAGCTGCTGGAAGAATAGCGGATCAGCTCATCAGGGATTCTCTCGCCCCCGGCACGTGGGCGGCTTACTGCCAGGAGTGGCGGCTCTGGAATGAGTGGTGCAGATCAGTTGGCCTGCCAGAAGGAGAGGATGAGGTCAGGGTGTTGCTATATATCGGCCATTGTAAAGAGCTGGGGTGGTCTGTAGCAAAGATTGGGCGGTGCATGGCAGGTTTGGCATTTGGGTTTCGGGCTAGTGCAAAGCCAGATGTCACAAAGAGCTTCTTGGTTTTACGGGCACTCAAGGGATGGAGAAGGGGTCATGCAGTACGGGATAAGAGGAGGCCGGTTTCTTTCACATTATTGCAGGAGTTGAGTGAAAAGTTGGGGTCGGTCTGCCGATCTGATTACGAAATCAAGCTGTTCCAATTGGCATTTTCCCTTGCGTTTTTTGGGGCATTAAGGTTGGGGGAATTGGTTAGTCCGAGTGTTGCGGTACCGGGGGGCCTTAGACATGAGGAGGTTGTTTTATTTTCAGATAGGGTGGAATTTGTTTTGAGTCGTTCAAAGACAGCCCAATTAGGAAGGGGAAAGCGGGTGGTGCTATTTGAGGTACGGGGTTCTTCTATGTGCCCGGTGGAATGCCTCAGAGTTTTCAAAGAATGCAGGTTTACAGGAGGGCAGCGGAGAGACCCATTGTTAGTGCATGCGGATGGGTCATTTCTGTCTCGTTTTCAATTTGTTAGCGTTTTCAGGAAGGGTCTGCGGTTGCTGGGCCTTAAAGAACAGGAATACGCGGGGCACTCGTTTAGGATTGGGGCAGCTACTGAGGCGGCATGCTTAGGTTTTGGTGAAGATTTAATCAAGAAGATTGGGAGATGGGATTCGGCTCGTTACAAATCTTATGTGAGGGTAGGAATGTTGTAATGTTTTAGTGAGCTGCTGACTGGGAGCCTGTTTCGTGTTTTTGTTTTCTTTGTTGTTTAGGGCAGCCTTCGTGCCTCATCTGGATTATGGGACACTTGTATGTCTTTTGGGGTGCCGTTCGTGCTGGAATGAGACCGAACGGACGAAGATTGGGGTTGGATGGCCGGGAATTCGAAGTTCGCTGCCTGGGAAAGCGTGGTATGGTGTGGAGTGGGGTACTGCCGGAGTTCCATCGCTTCGTGAGGCTGGACAGGCCCCCCGAGATCTTGGTGTTACATGTTGGGGGTAATGATTTGGGGGTTAGGCCTTTCCGTGAGTTGATTCGGGATATTAAGTTCGATTTATTACGCCTCTGGGCGTTATTTCCAGACGTGATTACCGTCTGGTCTGATATAGTGCCCCGGCAAGTTTGGAGGGAGGCGCGTTCAGTTGAAAGGATTAATAAAGCCAGGATTAAGGTCAACAGAGCTATTGGTAAATTTGTGGCTAGGAATGGCGGAGTGATGGTGCGTCACTTAGAGCTGGAATCTGGGTCGGGCTCGTTTTGGAGGGGAGATGGGGTCCACCTGAACGCGGTGGGCATGGATCTATGGTCTCTGGCGATACAAGACGGGGTAGAAGTGGCTGTGGCTTTGTGGCGGGTACGCAAGGGGTTAAGGGGTTAACCCCATGCGTTGTGGCGGAGGGGATCCTCGAGGTTGGTGGTCATGGAGGCTTGGCTTTGTGGAGGGGAGGGCCCCATGGCGGGGGCTGGACTCCTCGGGGTGAGGCTATATAGATACATTGATAATGAGCACGGGGTCTACGCAGATTGGTGCCCTCGAGCCAGTGTCATCGGCTGGGGGTAAAAAAGTGTGAGGGAGAGTGCTCTGATATGTATGCTGGTTTTTTAAGGTTTTTGGGCCTCGAGGATCACCTTTGGCGGGTTATGTGGGGATCATGGTTGTAAAAAACTGTTATTGTTATATTGTTGTTGTTTTTTTTTTACGCAATCAGTGTTTATTATGGTAAAACAACTTACATACATTGTAGTATAAACATTTTCATTTTCATTTGGACTACGTAGAGTGCTTAAAAAAGAAATCAAAGTTAAGTAGTATGCAGTCCATATTTTAGTCGTTAGCAATTGTCTGTATTAAGATTTTCCAAACTGAAAAAATAACATATTCTAATGTAAATAAAAAACACGTTAAGCAGGAAGAAAAAATATATAGTAATAGAAAGGGGTGGGGAGAGAGAAGGCGGGATGATGGGGGGCGGGGGAAGCGGGGGGAGGCAGATCTCTGCCAGCGTCGTTCATGGTTGTGGGGCAAGTGTCAATGGAGGGGTACCAGCATATGATGCATATTCATGGCTTTCTTTAAAGTTGAGCCAGGGAGACCAGGTGGTAGTAAAGGTATTAGAGGGGAGTCTGGAGGAAGAGGAGGATGTGAGATCCTCCATAAGCATATATCGGTCTATCCTATGGAACCAGTGGGAGATTGGGGGCTGTGTTTGGGTTCTCCAGAAACATGGGATAGTTGCTCTTGCTGCGTTCATTAAATGTCGGAGGAGAGATTTCTTAAACACTGATATGGGGATCTCCATATAGTTGAGCAACCAAAACTCGGGGGTGTGTGGTAGAGGGGTACCAGTAATTTGTATAGACAGCTTCCTGATTGTCGACCAATAGTCAGTCAGTTCGGGGCATTGCCACCATATGTGTAGTGGGGAGCCTTGGGCTTGTTGGCATCTCCAGCATGTGTCGGGGATGGTAGGGAACATCCGGTGGACTTGCACCGGACACCTGTACCACCTTGAGAGGATCTTGTATTGGGTCTCGAGGATCTGGGTCGAGGACGAGCTGGCAAATGTATATTGGAAAATAGTGGGCCACTGGTCGTCTGGTATGGAGGTTGCTAATTCCGATTGCCATGCTTTAACAAAGGGGGGTAATTCGGGCAACAGGGCTTCTGCGCATATTTGGTAAATTACAGATACCAGGTGTTTAGGTGGGGCGTCATCTAAGCATATTTGTTCGAATCTGGTTGGGATCCCTCTGAGTGGGGAGGTATGTGAAGGTTGGATGTAGTGTCGGAATTGTAGGAACGCCCAGAATGAACTTGTGGGGATGGAGTATTTCAGTTGAAGGTCGGAGAAGGGACGAAGGCCGGAGTTTGATAATAGATGGGCGACGCGGGATATTCCAGCTACGGGCCAGGTCGTCAGGGATGGGGCTGCAAGGCCGGCTGGGAAGTCTGGATTTCCGAAGAGGGGTGTGGGAAGGGAGAGTCCAGGACTAAAAAGTGAGTGAGGTTTGAGTTTATGCCAGCATTTCAGAGTAGGGCTCAGTGTAGGGTGTGGTGTTCTGGGTATGGTGGTGGTCCAGGGAAGTATATGCACTGGTAGTTCAGTTGTATGGTTTAAGATGTGTATCCATTGCTTAGTGGAGGGGGTTCTGGACATCTCCACTACTCTCGCTCCATGTACTGCATAATAGTAGTGCAAGAACTGAGGGAGTTGCAGTCCTCCTCTTGCTCTACTATTGACTATAGTCGCCTGGGAGAGACGGGCTTTGCTGGTTCCCCAGATAAATTTCCCTATTAGACTCTGTAGAGATTTGAAGTATGAGGTAGGAATTGAAATCGGTAGGGTCTGGAGGAGGTATAGCACTTTAGGGAGAATATTCATTTTTACTGTATTAATCCTGCCAAACCAGGAGAGCCTCAGCGGACCCCACCTCTGGAGATCCGCTTTTAGTTTAGTCATAAGTGGGAGAAAGTTCAGTTTGAAGAGGTCATTAAGATTGGGAGATAGTAAGACTCCCAGATATTTAATATGGGAGGGATGCCAGACAAATTGGTAAGCACCCCTAAGACCCTCCACACTGCCGGCAGGAGTAGAAATGTTTAGGGCAATTGATTTGGAGTAATGTTATATTGTTGTTTTAATAAAGATGGCTGCTGTGGATAATTTCATCCAACATGAAGGAGTGGAGTCTTATTTGAGGGTAAAGGGGGTGGGTAAAATGGTCACAGCGAGTTTACAATACCCTGTCATGTATTGGGCCGGACTGGGGCGGAGCCTAGGGGGAGGCCCACTTGACAGGGGTTGGAAGGAGCTTAAGAGTAGTAGGGTAATAGGGGTTTGGGGGGTGTGCCTGGGTAATGACAAGGTGGGGGCGGGGCTTAACAGGGTGACAAGGTTGTATATATTGAGGGGATCACGTAGCCCCCTTTCAGACATTTTGTCGGGATCAAGAAGCTCCCACCCACCCTCCCTATAGTTTAAGGTTAGCAGGACTGTATGTAGTAGTTAAGATAGTCATGAGGGTAGGTTTTGGTCTCTGTCACGGTGGCTAGGGCGGAGGGGATCCTCGAGGTTGGTGGTCATAGAGGCTTGGCTTTGTGGAGGGGAGGGCCCCATGGCGGGGGCTGGACTCCTCGGGGTGAGGCTATATAGATACATTGATAATGAGCACGGGGTCTACGCAGATCGGTGCCCTCGAGCCAGTGTCATCGGCTGGGGGTAAAAAAGTGTGAGGGAGAGTGCTCTGATATGTATGCTGGTTTTTTAAGGTTTTTGGGCCTCGAGGATCCCCTTTGGCGGGTTATGTGGGGATCATGGTTGTAAAAAACTGTTATTGTTATATTGTTGTTTTAATAAAGATGGCTGCTGTGGCCAATTTCATCCAACATGAAGGAGTGGAGTCTTATTTGAGGGTAAAGGGGGTGGGTAAAATGGTCACAGCGAGTTGACAATACCCTGTCAAGTTACAAGTCTTTACATTTGCTCAGAATGAGAGTTTTGGATCATTTCCATGTACTAAGTCCTTGACACCAGGGCTTCAGAGTGGAGCTCATGCCAGCAAAATGAAATTAGGACCAGCGCGATGTGTGGCAGGATGTACCGCAAGACTGGTACTTCCTGCCCTTCAATTGTAATATTTGACCTGAATCAGAGGTGTATGCAATGTTGATGTTGGATACAATGGAGCAGTTTTGCCACTGCCAAAGCACAGGTGCAGTGATTTATTTGCGACTGCGGATGTATAGATGATTTAATCGCAAGGTGCATGAAAGGTAGTGAGCATTATGGGGGTGGTAACAAGGGGTGTCTAGAAAAATGTAGGTGTTTCAGGATCATTTTCTGGTCATTTCATAATCAGCCACTAAAAAATCATATGCAGAAGGGTTACTCAGAAATCCAATGGTGAGCTTGTTGTCCACCTGATGTTGCTGTGATTGTATCTGTCTCTGTTCACAAGGCAGCAGCAGAGTCTCATACAGTATTTTCACAAGTCCGCTGCAAACAAAATCACAGTTGCACATGCAATGTATGCTCAGTCAGTCCCATTGTTATAAGCAATATGTATTTTGATTTTATTGTTAGTAGGTTTTTTTCACACTGAATTAAAAGTTAATAATTATTTAAAGACATTTTGCTATTTCAAGTCACTTTGCTCTATTGTTTAACTATCTCAGTTAATTTATATGGAACTTGTGTATTATCACGGCGCCCATTATGTAGTTTGCATAGTGGTGTATTGAGAATACCAATACATCACTATGCTGGCTACGTAAACTACGTAATTTACGTAAACTACGTAATTTACGTAAACTACGTAAGTTACGTAACTTGTTCAGGAGCTGTGCTATGTAAACTATGTAAATTACGTAAGCTGTGCTAATACACAATGGTTCATATCCCCACTATCCAGGTCATACCCCCAGTGTCCACATGGGAGTGGAGTTAATTTTATAAAGTGTGGCGAGCGCAGCGAGCCACCGAGCCCAAAGCATGGCGAGCGCAGCAAGCCCCGCGAGCCCGAAACATGGCGAGCGGACGCGTAATACATGTAACGTAATCCGCATCCCCTCGCCAGGCTTCGGGCTCGGTGGCTCGCTTTGCTCGCCACACTATATAAAATCAACTCCACGCCAACGTTGATAGTGGGGGTATGAAAATGCCGGGAGGACACGTTCCGCCGCCTCTCGCCACGCTTCCGGCTGGCGTGGATAGTGGGGGGTGCCTAAATCTCATTGCATGGCATAGATGTGTATAGTAAAGTCAATGGCATAGCCCCCTATAAAATCGCATCGCTCCGCCCGCGCCCAGAGAGCAGTGAATAAATTACATAGGAAAATCGCATTGCATCGCACGCAAAAAATCGCATGCGATGTGATTTACCTATGGTGCCGTACGTATGCAAATTGGGCGCCCTGCTAATACACTTAAGTACCCTTTTTTCTATCGAAAGCACTTTATTTGCTTTGTCTTGATTTTTTTTTACCCACTGCTGCTTTTACGCTTATTTAAAATATACAAATTAAACAGACGTATTTAACAGGGCAGAGCATGGTCTAGGCCGACAGTCAAAAGGTCGACATGGAGTTTTTCACTGTGTTTTGAGCTGACATGTACTGTCAGGCGGTATTTCATGCACCACCATCCACTAAGGTGTGGTGGGAGAATAAGATAGTGTGCTGAGTGCAGCGAGGCACAGTGCCCGAAGCATAATCCTTTGTTGACATTCGGGTTAAAAAACTGTGAAAACCCCATGTCGACCTTTTGACAGTCGACCTAGACCAAGTCGACCTAATGCTTGTGTCCACCTAATGACCTGTCGACTTTGTCCCATGTTGACCTAGACCCATGTCGACCTTGCAGTATGTCGACCTAGTGGTGTCAACCTAATGACTGTTGACCAGCTTTAGGTCGACCAACCAATCCATACCCATATAGGATTAAATAGGTAGTTTACATCAAAATATTTTGAGCTGGCTCAGTGTAGCATTATTCTGTGACCTCGGCTGAGGTGGCTATCGTTACATATATAACTAATCATGACCCTCGTCAGAATCATGACCTACTCCTAGTTTACATATCAAAGACAACATTTGGTTTTATTAGCTACAGTATAGTATATTTCCGGACTTAGACACCTGCAGTGTACAGTATGTGTATGATTCTCTAAAAATACTGCAACTAAAACAGAATTGTACAACAAGAATAGAAACTACAACTCTTTTTAAGACAAATAATTCAAAATAATAAACATTTTTGTATGGGAACAGTACCACCTATCGTCTTACTTACAAAAACCACATATCATTTTCTGTCCTTTGTGGTATTCATGCAGCAAATCATTAGTCATCTAGACTTTGCACTGAATAATTCATGTTAACTCTTCCAGTCTCACAAATGTTATATCCACTGATGGAACTGTTTTATGATTACCTTTGTTTCAATTGAAGATAATTATCTAAGCTGTATGAAAACTCTAAAACAAATAATGTTTTTCAAAACAATAAAATAAAATTAATTTCTTGATAAACGCAGTTGATTTTTGTCTGTTCTTTCTCAGTTGAACAAAAAGGCTTTAGCCCAGCTTGTAAAATCTATATTTGATTTTAACGACCAATCAGACTGGGAGAAAACTGGAAAAAAATATAGAATAATGTTAAATATCTTATACTTTGATTGAACGATAGCAAATAACAACGATTCACCAAGCTTACCTATTGCATATGCCACAAGTTCCAGATTAATTTCAATACGTTGAAAAATCTAACAAATTTGCTAATTGCTGGATATTTCATTCTGTCTTGGAAGAACAAGGAAATTGTTTCTATTCTGCATAACAAAATGATTTAGCAAGAGAGCAAAAGCAGAAGTAAAAAGTTTTTTGGGCTTTCTTGTACTTTCCCTTCTTCCTCTCTGTGAGATGCCCGGTGAGAAGAAGCAGGTGGGCGGCAGTTGGAGTGGTACCACGTTATTAGAACCCTCTCGAGCAGGGAAACTGCCATGATTGGCTAAAATCTGTCTAAAATTACATGATCTGCATATATTTGCATACTTAGACCCTGCCCATTCCACAGAGCCTGCAGAGATGCTGTAATTATCTCCGTATTCTGTCCGCTTCCTCTGACATTCCAAAAATATGCTGGTAGGCTAATTGGCTCATGACTAAATTAACCCTAGTGTGAGTGCTTGTACATGTGGTAGGGAATATGGATGTAAACTGGCACATATTCTCAGTAATGCACTACGGAATATGTGAACACTAGTTTAATAACCTATCAGTGTGGACAGGGGGCGTGGGAACGGCCAGCATATTTTATGGGCATTACTATGAAAACTACTAATGTGTCTGTGACGTGCATGTGGTGGGCGGGTAGCTGATTTCAGCTGCCCTGCCCGCTTACCGTACATGGCGCCTGTAGATCTATGACACCACAGTCGTGTCTTAGGTCTGCGCAGCGCTTGCAAAATCATTCAACTATCAAATGATTTTGTACCTGCATGCAATGCTGCGCATGGATGTATATACAAAACATCCTTTGCATATACATCCATCTTAGGATCTTATCACCATCATGTGGATCTTAGGATGCACATGAGGTGCAATCACACTGGGACTTGCAGTTCTGCAAAGAAAAACACACAGTGCAAATGCACACTCCACATTATTAATCAACAAATCGAGGTTCTTAGTATATTCATTGGCCAAGAAATATTTCCACCAACCAGCTTCAAGATGACCTTGTATCTCTGATGGGTCTGTAATAAAGTTTGAATCTGGCGCCAGAGCCGGATTTGTGCCTAGGCCCGTGAGGCACGGGCCTCAGGGCGGCACAAATCAAGGGCGGCACTTGCGGGCTGCCGTTCTTTTACATAGCAGCATGGCAGAGCGAGTGGGAAGCGGCAAGTGACAAGCGGCACCGCCGCTGACATGATTCATATGTCAGCGGCAGCGTCGCTCATTACCCGCCGCTACCCTCCCGCTCTGCAATGCACACAGACAGCAGTACATCACCAGCGGCGGCGGCTGTCAGGCTGTATCCATGGTTCCCCCCCTGGCTGCGTCTTTGCCGAGTGAGCTGATTTGTGCTCAGGCTCACTGCCTCCAGCGCCCATTGGCTACTGTATACACACAGCCTATTGGCTGCTGTGTATCCAATGGGCGTGGAAAGCAGCTGAGCTGAGCTCATCCTGCGCTCAGTCAGTCAGTGTCTGAGAGACTGACTGAGACAGTCATAGCAGATAAAGTTAATACTCCATGTTATGAGGCGGGATAAAGTTACATTTGAACGAAATCTATATATATGTAATGTGTGTGTATATACACACACACATATATATATATATATATATATATATATATATATGTATGTATATATTAAATATATATTTATATATATGTGTATATATTTATATACATGTGTGTGTATATATTATATATATATATATATATATATATATATATATTTATATACATGTGTGTATATATATATGTATATGTGCGTGTATATATATATATATATATATATATATATATATATAAAATAATATATATATATGTATATACAGGTTACGGTTGGACCGGCACTCCAAGCTGAAGGAGAGTACTGGCGCTGGTGCCTCCACAGCTGATGGTGCAGCGAATTGTAGGTACAGGATAGGTGCGGCACTCAGCTTTCTTCAAGAAAAACGACAATACAGTGTCTTAGTGATCAACGTTTCAGTGCTCTCTTCATTGGCACTATCGTCAGGATATCCTGACGATAGTGCCAATAAAGAGAGCACTGAAACGTTGATCACTAAGACACTGTATTGTCGTTTTTCTTGAAGAAAGCTGAGTGCCGCACCTATCCTGTACCTATATATGTATATATATATCAGGGAAGTGGGGGGTGATTGGGGTGCGCTACCTAGTATAGAAACTGTACCTCCCAATAAAACATTACAATTTCAAAACAGAATACACATTTCTGAAATCGTGTTCTTGTATTTGAGGATGTTCCCAATGAATAAGCTCAGTCCATCTCTGGGTAAATAGTTCTTTTATTGGTGAAGAAACCCGACGCGTTTCGTCTCTAAGACTTCATCAGGGGTAATAACCAATGGGTGAGTGGATTTTGTGTGGCTGGTCCTATTTGAAGTTTCTGCTGATCGCAGCTGATGCAAATAAAATAAATATCACCAAGTCCTTCTTGATGGGGCTCAATTAAATGGAAATTTCTGAGTTGAGAGTCTAGTGTAGGTTCTTATCAAGAACAATATCAGGACGCTCTCTGCAGTATCCTCCTCGCTCTGCATTCAAAATGAGAACATATATATATTCCAAATTCCCCCATCCAGACGATAAGAATGGCACTCAGAGACTTTCAATGGTTTCGGGGAACAAACACCGTCTTTAGACCCTCCTACAGCCATTACCCATTAGGCTCATTGTACGGTTACAGTATACTGGCAAGTTAGGACTCATACCTTGATAATGATTACATTATAATAGGGGGGGGGGCGGCCAAAAATGTTGTGCCTAGGGGCGGCCTGACCCCTAAATTCGCCCCTGTCTGGCGCGCGGTACCCATAAAAAATCCGGTAAAAGTCAGTCATCCCAGGGTAGCACACAAGTGAAAAGTATTAGTGTGTTAATAAGAAGGAAGTAGAGACTAGGGGTTAAAAGGTTTTACAAAACTGAAAGTGCTGGAAAGTATAATATCAGTGGAAAATAAATAGTGCTAATTAAATGTTTAAGGTGTGCCACACCGAGAAAACTCATCCGAACCAACTCAAGGGGAGCCGCGCTCCAAATTGATCCCTAAGATTAGCAAATTGTGGACATTTTTAGTACTTGCCTTGATTGTGCCTTTAATTTGCAGTCTGTGGATACCAGGGACTAAACTGGTAAAAGATGTTCAGATCAGGTGGGGTGCTACTCTAAGTTAAAGGAGTCCCAACCTTCAGGTGTACTGCGTACACTAAATAAACTTATGGGGGATGGGGGGCGTAGGGGGAAGATTTTTAGAAAGCACATTCTATTTACATGAGATACTATCACACTGGGACTTGTAGTTCAGCAAAGAAAAGCACACAGTGCAGATGCACATTATTAATCAACAAATTGAGGTTCTTAGTATATTCATTGGCCAATTAATATTTGCCCACCAACCAGCTACAAGGTGACCTTGTATCTCTGGTGGGTCCGTAATACTACGTTTGAATCTGGGGCCTGGGACCCCTAAAAAATCCGGTAAAAGCCAGTCAACCCCGGTATGACACAGGGTAGCACACAAGTGGAAAAACTAATGTATTAGTGTGTTAATAAGAAGGAAGTAGAAGCTAGTGTTACAAAACTGAAAGTGCTGGAAAGTATAATATTAGTGGGAAATAAATAGTGCTAAATAAAATTTTAAGGTGTGCCACCTCAAGGCAACTCAACTGAACCAACCCAAGGGGAGCCACGCACCAATTCCATCCCTAAGACTAGCAAATTGTGTACATTTTTATTGCTAAAGGTCTGTCCCAGCAAAGTTCCTACAGATCACCTTCAGTCCTCAGAAATAAGGTTGATCAAATTGTGCAATAAGTCGATATAGGCAACAAAAAAATATGAAAAATGTGTGTCAACCTTTCCCATATTGAACTAATGCTTGTGTTGACATAATAGCCATGTCTACCTAATTCATGTTGACCTATTTCACGTGTTGACCTAGTGAATGTCGACCTATAGTGGTTGGCTTAATGATGTTAGACCTAAGTCGACCCTATGACCCATACTCTTATCAAATGAGGGCATGTAGAGGCCAATAAACCAAACACGTTCGTCTGATGACGGTCTCCTTGGGGCATATAACATTTATTTCTAACTATCATACAGACTTCATCATTTTGCATTCCCCAATCTGAAGCAGTCTCATTGTCTGTGAAGGCTAGGGGCTTTTCTAAAGCCTGTTTTTGATTAAAATCGAGCACAAAAAAATATTAGAAAAAGCCAATAATACAATTGTAGCTTTTCTGCATTATTATATAGTGCTTTTCATGTTCTCCCATTTCTTCTGAATCATTACAAACCTTCAATGAAGAAAGCTGAACTTATTGATCTTTTATTTCTTTTGCAAACTCAGTTCTTTCCTGCAATTTTGTACTGGCATTTGAATTAAGTGTCTGCAATTATATTCTAAACCCCAAAGCCTTTATGATCTTTGCTTGAGCTCTACATATTGGTTTACAGATTAATTTTAGCATTTGCACATGGCCATAACAAAAGAGGTTCCAAGCAGTCAGCGTGTACTTTGTTGATATTTCATTATCTCTGATCAATACATTTTTGCAGTTTATTATTTTTAAGAAAAATGTCAAAAAACTATTTTATTCTTCTTTAAGTCATGTTAATGTCCTTGAAAAAGAGCAGAGTTGTGGCAATTACATAAACAAGTTCTATAGCCACATAGCTAACCTAGAAATATTACCGTATTGAGTCTCACTGTCCTAAATGTCATTTGAAATGATATAATCGTACCTTTCGTTTTACTGGGCATAGATCATAGAGAGAAAATTAGCGAAAATTAGCGTTTTGTGATTGTAACACAGTAGTCTCCTTGATACAATGTGGTGGTGTCCTACAATACATTTCTTTGGTGAGTCCTTATAAGAGAAGTGGCGTCAAATGTGCCACAACCAGCGCTATTGGACCCAAAGACCGTCGGTATGTATGAAAGCAGATAAACCAGAGAAAAAAAGTGATTTTTCTATATGTTTTTTTGCAAGCATCACCTGGACTTTAAGGTGATCAAACCCATGTGGTGAACACGTGTTCCTAACTTTAGATGCAATTCCCCGCTGCAGAGGGAACTGACACTCTGTGACAAATCTACATGACTCCCGGGTTATCCAGGTACTCTCTTTAAGTGGGGTGTGGTATAACACAACGGTATAACACACCGACAGTCAGGATCCCGACAGTTATTAGCCCGACAACGGAATCCTGTCTACCGGGACTCAGACAGCGGGGCAAGCGCAACTAAGCCCCTTGCGGGCTCGCTGCACTCGCCACTCTGTGGGCACATTCTATTCTTCCTCTATGGGGGTTGTGAACCCCTATGAGGGATAATAGGCGCTGGGTTTTAGCAGTTCGGATTCCGATGCCGGTGTATTGCAATCCTGACTGCCGGTGAGTCATCCAGCACCTTTAAGTGTGCAGGCAGCCAGCCTGGCAGCCCATCTCACAATTGTGAAAAGAAGAAAGAACCAGAGGTATAGCCAAAGCTGCTGTATAGGGAGTGTGTAAGTCTCCCGCATATATAAACAAAACAAAGAAGGAATATACAGCGCTTGAGTTAACCTGAACGATACACTCTACCAGTGATAAAAATATGTAAGTTATTAAATAAAAGATATATTGTACAATTAATGAGAATTCTCATAATAAAACAAGACATTAAGACATATTAAAAGGTCACTTCGTAAATATGGAATAAAGGTGGTTATATTTCTTTACTAATATATTGACTCCACAAAGTAATAGAAAGATATTCTTACTGCACCAATGCAAATATTTACCAGAATGGAGGTAGAATGGTAGCGAAGGTCTCCATATAACTATGGCTGCTTGTGTTTTTGTAATAGTCCTGGGTAAATGCCCAGTAAGTCCAGGTATTCAATGCAATGTAGCAGTAGGCAGTCCTTACGGTATGGATATACCTAGCGTGATGCTGCTCATGCTGCCAAAATGCATTTGGCGTTTGGCAGGAGAAACTGGTCCGGAATAAAGTGCAGTCTTTTTCAAAGTGCAATCTGATTTGTGAAAATGGTGCAGGTTAGGGTATGGTGCAGAAAGTGCTCAAGGTACGCAACGCATTTCAACGTGGTGCCACGTCTTCATTAGGAGCTGAAATATTTAGTCTGTCCAGGGATCCTCTATATATACCCTGAATTCATTACTGTAATGATTGCAGGTATGGAAATTCAATTATCAGTTTTTATCAAATACATAATAAAACATTATAAAAATATATAGATGATACATGTGGTATATATGCACAGGAGGAATACACATTGGAATATTAGTATGGTACTTGTTTCCTAGCACGGCGCCCCCGATTTTGATCGAAGTGCATCTTATCGCATCGCATGCAATATAGCGGCATGCGATGCATGCGATTTGATTTTTAATTGTACAAGCACCCTGATGGGTGCTTACAATGTGAAATGCGCCCCCATTGTCAACGCCACCCCCACTATCAACGCCAACCTGAAGCGTGGTGAGCGCAGCGAGCCCACTTGGGGTGGCGATACTCATCCTCCGACCTTTTCATACCCACTCTATGCACGTCGGCATGGAGTTGATGTTAGATAGGGTAGCGAGCGCAGCGAGCCACCAAGCCTGAAGCGTGGCGAGCGCAGCGAACCCCGCGAGGCGACACGGATTACTTTACATGTATTCCGCGTCCACTCGCCAAGCTTCGTGCTCGTATTCCACGTCCGCTCGCCACACATCAGGATGGCGTTGATAGTGGGGGTGGCGTTGACAATGGGGGCGCATTTCACATTTTAAGCAATCATCAGGGTGCTTGTACAATTAAACATCGCATTGCATCGCATCGCATGCCATTTGCCGGCATGCGATGCTATGCGATATTTCATTGTAGAAGCACTCGTGTTAATTTAACAGGAAGATCGCATCACATCGCACGCATCGCACACCATCAAATACGGTATGGTATGGTATGCGATGGGCGCCGTGCTAGGAAACAAGTACCATTATTACTCATATTCACCATGAAAAAAACAATAGAAAGATCTGTTATACACTAAATGGGCGGGTCACGTGATCGGGACTGATCATGTGATCCCAGAAATCTCTTGCATAGTGTGTGTCTAAATCTCATTGATCCGAGACACAGTTCATGTATACTAATATAACTTTATATGTGGCGGGTGTGCCTGATGTCTACCATTAAATGGGGCATGATACAAACAAGAGGGGGACCCCGCAGATGTAATAAGCAGGTTTTGTCTCGACCGCCATGATTGGTGGAAGTAGTGAATCTGGTTGGCGGAAGTGGCATCACCCGGACTTCTGCCGCAATTGAGCAAGTCCTATCATGATCGCCGTGGTTGGCGGAAGTCTAAGATGTATTAGGCGGACATGATGTCACAGGTGGCTTTGCCGGAGTAAGCAATGGTCATTGTTTAATATACAAAAAGCTATCTACAGCAAATATTCTCCTGAGCGCCATGATTGGTGCGGATAATATTCATATGAGACACAATTAAAATAGTATCGCCGGGAATGACGTATTGAATGGCAATGTCTCATTGTGTCACCTTCGCCATTCAATACGTCATTCCCGGCGATATTCTTTTAATTGTGTCTCATACGAATATTATCTGCATCATCAGCGTGTCTGTCTCCTATCTCACCTCCCTCCTGTTCCAGGAAAACGGGAGACAGCAGAGGATGTGAACTTCTGTACTGCCTTTCCAGGTCTCTCCAAATAATGAAAGACATTTTTTCTTTATATATATTGTGCAGTTGCCTTTTTTCTAATTAGCATCATTTGGCAGGAACTTTATTCTTAGTATTTTGTGAGACTAGACATTCCATCAAACGGATCGAAAAGCCTAATAAAAGGCTGAAACATTAACCGAGAATTTCGGCTACGTGGAGTTATTTATTCTAGTCCCGAGTGCCACGTCCCCCCACACACTATGCAATCTGGACTCGCCGCGGCGTTTCCAGCAACGAGGGCACCGGGCATCTAAGATACTATCAGGAGTCGAGTGTCGGCGAATCCGCACCATATATATATGTATATATATATATATATATATATATATATATTGAAAATATATGTGTGTGAGCAGCGCTCAAGGCAAATAAATGTCACTTATGAGTCCAGCAAGGTACCCTTGGAATAGGGAATAAAAAGTCCACCAAAGTCCTCTTATAATAGACTGCAGCTCCCTCTTTCAAGTAGGCACAGCATCCAGGGTCAGGATGAACAACAAATCTAAAATATAGAAACAGAAGAGGAGCGCTCCATGGTACATGTAAATGATATTTAATGGGGATATCACACAAATGTAAAATCAGGTAAAGGCAAGTGCTCGTACCGATAATGTAAACACTGTGGGCTGGTTACCACAAGATTTTGACAAATACCAGGGTCACACCGTTCTGATGTACTATCCACAGGCTCCGGATCGAAGAAGACCATAAACGCTGGATTGCGCTGTCTGAACTCTGGATCCACGAGCTGAACGGACACACGTCGGGCAGGACGCCAGGTAGCAGAGGCACGGGTATCACGCATTTCGTCAGAGACTTCGTCAGAGGGCGTGGCTCTGTGATTACCCAATACAACTATAAAGGAAGTGTCAACCAATAAGGAGGCAAGGGGGCGGGTGATGACACCGGACCTCTCTTGATACACAAGGATATGTGTGTCTGCGAACAGTACACATAGCGTCTTATTACTAACAGACATTGTAGAATCTTTAAAAATTCTGCTTTGTGCAATCAATATACATAATATACACAGTACGAGCACATAATATAAATAAAATGACGTACAGACTTAAACGATGTGCATAAAAAATATGCTCATAAATTAAATATATCCGTATATATATATATAACAAATAAATATAAAAACACATATATACGCATATAAATACATAAAAAATACATATATATATATATATATAAAAATAGATATAAAAATATATATAACTATAGCGATACAACCATCCACCATGGAAGAATAAAAAAAGGGGGATTAAAATAAGAAATACAGGTAGAGATAAACCCTAGTCACAACAATTTCATTAATTAATAAAAGGGGTTATCTCATAACCTTCGTTCAATCCTAGCGGCGCTATAGTATTTAATGTAAGAATCCAATGGGTTTCTCGCCGCAACAGGAGTTTGTCCCTATCTCCTCCTCTTTTGGGGGGGGGGGGGGGGGGGGGGGGTGTACATGTTCAATTGCTCTTATTAATACTCCACTAGGGTCTTTATTGTGAAAATTCTTAAAATGCCTCGGGACACTATGATTAGTAAGGCCATTTTTAATATTCCGCAGATGTTCAAGGGCTCTAATCTTTAATGCCCGCTTAGTTTTACCTACATAGTGTAGATCACATGTGCATGAAAGCACGTATACCACGTATGTAGAATTACAATTAAGAAACTGGTGCATTTTAACTTTAGAAAGTTTGGGGTTCAGTAATTCAGCACCTTTAGTGATATGCTTACACACTTTGCAGCTATTGCAAGAAAAACAACCTTTAATGTCTAAAAAGGTAGAAGATGGAGGTTTAGACACAATCTCCTGCAACTGGCTCTTGGAAACCATATTCTTTAATGTGCAAGCCCTTTTAAACACAGTGATTGGTCTAGGGGGGAGTGAATCACGCAATACTGGATCAAGTTTTAATAAATGCCAGTTTTTTTCCAATATGGACTTGATCTCATTTTCTCTATTATTAAATTGTGTGATGAAGGGGCAATCATTCTTTCTTTGAGCAACAGTTGTAGGAGAAGGCTGTTTATACTCCAATAGATTGTCACGTTCAAGTGCTCTGGCCCTTCTACAAGCACAGGTCACAATATTAGGAGGATATCCCCTCTCTAAAAACCTATTGGTATATGTGGAAGATTGGGAATCAAAAGACTGAATGTCGGAGCAATTCCTCCGCAAACGTACAAATTGAGAGAAAGGGATGTTTTCCTTCCCTTTCTCTCAATTTGTACGTTTATGGTCTTCTTCGATCCGGAGCCTGTGGATAGTACATCGGAGCGGTGTGCCCCAGTGTTTACATTATCGGTACGAACACTTGCCTTTACCTGATTTTACATTTGTGTGATATCCCCATTAAATATCATTTACATGCACCATGGAGCGCTCCTCTTCTATATATATATATATATATATATATATATATATATATATATATATATATATATATATTTGTGCTGTGTGTCCGGCACTCTAGATTAGTAGACAGCGACTCCCGGTGTCCTTGCCTCAGGTAAATACATGCAGTCAATGGGTCATAGCAGATGACCAGGCCGGCACTCAGGAGGTTAACAACCAGTAAATAACGACACTACACCATTGCAGATGTGGTCAACGTTTCTGCGATTTATTGCAATAAATCGCCTCAGAAACGTTGACCACATCTGCAATGGTGTAGTGTCGTTATTTACTGGTTGTTAACCTCCTGAGTGCCGGCCTGGTCATCTGCTATGACCCATTGACTGCATATATATATATATATATATATATATATATACGTCGATGGGCTCTGGCACTCTCTATAGCAAAAATACTTGTCCCGTTGCCATCCGCGATTAGGAACCTAGGCAGGTCCCATACAATGCAATGTCCGGCGGCACTCGGAGTAATAAGACAAAACTACAGCCACAGGCAGTACATTGCCTGTGGCTGTAGTTTTGTCTTATTACTCCGAGTGCCGCCGGACATTGCATTATATATATATATATATATATATATATATATATATATATATATATATATATATATAGATCGGTGGGACACTGACGGTGACCAGGCCGGCACTCCGGAGACTTACAGCAGAAATAAAGACACTACACCCCAGTCGGTGTGGTCAACGTTTCTGAGGTTTTTTATTACCTCTTTCGTCAGGACATACATGTCTTGACATAAGAGGTAATAAAAAACCTCAGAAACGTTGACCACACCGACTGGGGTGTAGTGTCTTTATTTCTGCTGTAAGTCTCCAGAGTGCCGGCCTGGTCACCGACAGTGTCCCACCGATCTATCTATTCTCATATGGCAAGCTGTTATTTATCCTGAGTGCAGGATGCAAAGACTCCACTACACACACACACACACATATATATATATATATATATATATATATATATATATATATATATATAACATACACGATGTGCGGCACTCGTAGCAAAAAATCACACGGAGTCAGAAATCAGTAATGACGTTTCATTCCTAGTGGAATTTCCTCAGATTACAATTTACAAATGCAATAATCTTACCTTATATCCCCACCCTGTGCACATAGCGCCGCCTTGGCGTCCATCCACGCTGCACGGCATCCCGATGACGTCACTGTGTCAGCGCCCTGCACCCGCGCTGGCGCACATCAGTGACCCAATCACGTCGAGATCCTCATAGCGTCTGGTTGCCAAGGTGACGGGGTCTGTGAAATTTAAAAAGCATACAAAGGACAACATGAATAATAAACATATTAATACTATAATGTACTTAATCAGTTCAAGAGATACATAGTTATATATCTAATCGTACACTGTGCAAACATCGCTAAAAAGTGCATGTTAAGTCAAAATAGTCGACATAAGCGACATGTTAATGAATGTGAAAAACTAATCAGTAAAACTGCGGGAGAACAAAAGTGGGCATAATCTAATATAGCAATCTAAGTCCCAACTTAATACTGATATCGAATTATCTAGCAAGTAGACATGATAATGGCATCATGTCATTTAGGCCTCGGGGCATAATGGTATCCAACTTGTGGATCCAGAATGCTTCTCTACGGAGCAACAGAGCATTCCTGTCCCCCCCTCGTTTGAGCGGGGGCACATGGTCGATCATGCGATACTTTAGACAGGTTAAGTTGTGGCCAGCTAGCAAGAAATGTCTTGCTACCGGCTGATCACTGGTTTTAGAAGCAAGAGCAATTTTAATTGAGGAACGATGGGTCCCCATACGTTCCTTGAATTTGCGGCTAGTTTTGCCGACATACGCAAGTCCACACGGGCAACCAATAAGGTATACCACGTGTGTACTCTCGCACGTCAGATGATGTCTGATGTTAAATTTAGTCCCTAATCTAGGGTGAAAAAATACATCTCCTGTCACTAAAAAATTACAAGTGGTACAGGGGCATTTAAAACAGCCAGGTTTCTTATTTTGCAAAAAATGTTTGGGTGCTTCAATACCTCTACCAGTAATATCAGATTTGACTAAGATATTACGAAGGTTTCTGGAATTTGAGTAGCAGGGCATAAGCCTCGTATCACTCAACCCAAGTGACTCATCCGTCTGTACAATATTCCAGTGCTTTTTGGATACCCCTGTGATCCCCCCAGATGAAGAATTAAATTGCATAACCCACGGTATGGTTTCACCTGCAACTTTTTGGGATTTAGGTTCCAACAACAGCAGTCTATCCAACTGAAGTACTCGGTTCTTAGTGGCCAGAAGAGAATCTAACTTATAGCTTCTGATGGTGAACTTATGTATGAGTTCATCCATTTGCCTGGCAGCCGAGTGAATGTCGCTATTAATCCGATGGATTCTCAACATTTGTGAGTAAGGCAAGCCTTGTTTGAGCTTAGTCGGATGACAACTGCGCCAGTGCAGAAATGTGTTGCGGTCTGTATCTTTAACGAATACTGATGTAACTAATTTTGAATCTTTAACTGCAATCGCAACATCGAGAAATTCAATTTGGGACTGGCTCATCTTATAGGTAAACTTCACCGGGCTGTCAGAACAATTGTTTCTCTCAAAGAGTGCTATGAGGTCATCAGTGGCTCCCCTCCAAAAAAATAGGAGGTCATCTATATAGCGGGTAAAAAATAAAATCCTGGATGAAATAAATGGGTCAGAAAAAAAGAGATCATCCTCTATATCAAACATATAGATGTTCGCATATGTCGGAGCCACCGAAGACCCCATAGCACACCCCTTAGATTGCAAGAAATATTAACCATCAAATAAAAAGAAATTTTTTGTTAGAATAACTTCAAGTAAATTAATCCAAAAGTCTACAAGGCCATGGTCTCTATTGGGTTGTTTAAGTAACAGGCGTTTGACCGCCTGTAGGCCTGCTTCATGCGGGATTACAGTGTAAAGGCTTGTCACATCGGCCGTGACAAGCCATACGTCAGGAGTAATCATACCCAAATTGCTCAATTTTTTGAGCAAGGTGGATGTATCCAACAAAAAATGGTCATGTTTTTGAATAAGGGGCTGCAAGATGGAATCCAAATACACTGCACTGGGTTGCAGGAGTGATCCCCGTGCCGAAATAATCGGTCTACCGGGTGGGGGATCTAATCCTTTATGGATTTTGGGGAGGGTGTACAACAGGGGAGTTATAGGGTATTTCGGTAATAATACATCATGTAAATCTTCTTTAATCAAATCTGAATTCAACGCATTGCTCACCATTATGCCCCGAGGCCTAAATGACATGATGCCATTATCATGTCTACTTGCTAGATAATTCGATATCAGTATTAAGTTGGGACTTAGATTGCTATATTAGATTATGCCCACTTTTGTTCTCCCGCAGTTTTACTGATTAGTTTTTCACATTCATTAACATGTCGCTTATGTCGACTATTTTGACTTAACATGCACTTTTTAGCGATGTTTGCACAGTGTACGATTAGATATATAACTATGTATCTCTTGAACTGATTAAGTACATTATAGTATTAATATGTTTATTATTCATGTTGTCCTTTGTATGCTTTTTAAATTTCACAGACCCCGTCACCTTGGCAACCAGACGCTATGAGGATCTCGACGTGATTGGGTCACTGATGTGCGCCAGCGCGGGTGCAGGGCGCTGACACAGTGATGTCATCGGGATGCCGTGCAGCGTGGATGGACGCCAAGGCGGCGCTATGTGCACAGGGTGGGGATATAAGGTAAGATTATTGCATTTGTAAATTGTAATCTGAGGAAATTCCACTAGGAATGAAACGTCATTACTGATTTCTGACTCTGTGTGATTTTTTGCTACGAGTGCCGCACATCGTGTATGTTATTATTCCCCTATTCGTGAGGGCACCGGGCGCAGCAACGTTTGGAGAGTGAGTGCCGGACTGACTGTATCCTACATTGTGGAACACTCTCGCTGGAGATTGAACCAAGGTCAAGGCAACGCTCAATTGATAGATTTTCCTCTCCTGGACACATTACCATTTTATCTGTGGAGCCGTGAGTATTACATTACTACGGCGTCCTTAAGGACATTCTGCCAATTAGGGGTTAAGTGTGTTGGTGATATAATACCTTCCCCTATCGGTACTGCTGCGGTGATACAGCCTAGGACATTGACTGTAATGGTATTTAACAACTGATACCCCTTGGATATCATCTGTGGTTGTTCACCTTGGAAGCCCACGTTGGGGAGTGTTTTGTGCGCTGCACATGCTGATTGATTCATCTGAAGTGAGCTGAAGTTATTTTTCAATTATGGCAACCATTCCTGCTAATGATGCATTCAACCCTTTGAATGTCCCTTTACAAAACTTCCACAGCTACTCTGAATCTGAGGCTGACAATATATTACATCCGCAACCCATTTTTAATCTGCCTGAGGTCCAATCTGCCGATATTGTATATAGGGATTTGCTCAGACTTAAACAAAATGAAATAGATTTTACTTATCATTCGATGTCTTTGAGCGATTATTTCCGCCGGAAAAAAAATTCCGAGGGGATTTAGGGTTAAGAATAGCCCTACGATTGGCAGGTTTGACTCTGAATTTTGTGCCAAGTGGATCTCTATATCTAATAAATGTGCTATGGATCATATATTGCTGGTTATTGACCAATCCAATAAAGAAACGGCTGCTTATAAACAAAAAATCGAGGACTTTGAAAAAATCAACCTCCCGATATTATCCTCTGATGAGGAAATTGATTGGATTGGTAAACTCAATAACCAATTGGCCATTTATAGAAAGGAATTAATCAACTTTAAAAAAGAAAAATTTACAAAGGTTGAAAGAGACTATGAGACTCACCAAGTATATGGCTGGCTATTTGGCCCTCAACAACAAAATAACAAGAAAAAAACTTTTTTCAGGCGATCTAAAAATTTCAGGAGTAACCTGGATACTGACACGTCAGCTGAAGCAAATAGCACTGCCAGTGACACAGAACCTACTACTTCCAGAGGTCGCGGTCGAGGGATCCCTTTAGGGGTAACTACCCGCCGCCAAATCGTTACCACAGGAGACGCACCAGAAGGGGCAAGCAAAACCAGCGCCAAGGGACGTGGAGGAAGGAAAGCAGCCAAGAAAGGGAACTGATTTTTAATTTATCTACCCATGAATTGACAGAAGCTGAGAAATCAGTCCTGTCTAAAGGCTTATCGTTCATACCTACGAACCATCTTAACGAGCTAAATTGGTTGGCTGAGAAACACCAACTCCACCGTAAGCTCAAGTTAAAAGAATTTTTTTCATCCAGACCTCCTTCAACACCTACTACTTTGGACGAACTCCCTAATAAATTACAGCAATTCAAACCAAAGTCCACGTTTGATCCTCTCTCGAACTGTCCTAGCATTAAGACATTTATGAGATTAATTGATCGGGACACTAGCCCTATTATTAAGAACACTGACAGATCCTTGAATAATCTTAACCCACAGGAGCAAGAAGCCCTGAAGAGTTTATCTGCCAATGAGCGGATAATAATCCGCCCGGCGGATAAAGGGGGCGCGATAGTCCTTCAAGATATCGATAAATATCGCGCAGAAATTTATCGCCAACTGGCCGAACCGGGGGTATATTGCAAATTGCCTCGAGACCCCACTGATATTTTTTCTGTCACCCTTAAGGGCATTGTGAGCAATGCGTTGAATTCAGATTTGATTAAAGAAGATTTACATGATGTATTATTACCGAAATACCCTATAACTCCCCTGTTGTACACCCTCCCCAAAATCCATAAAGGATTAGATCCCCCACCCGGTAGACCGATTATTTCGGCACGGGGATCACTCCTGCAACCCAGTGCAGTGTATTTGGATTCCATCTTGCAGCCCCTTATTCAAAAACATGACCATTTTTTGTTGGATACATCCACCTTGCTCAAAAAATTGAGCAATTTGGGTATGATTACTCCTGACGTATGGCTTGTCACGGCCGATGTGACAAGCCTTTACACTGTAATCCCGCATGAAGCAGGCCTACAGGCGGTCAAACGCCTGTTACTTAAACAACCCAATAGAGACCATGGCCTTGTAGACTTTTGGATTAATTTACTTGAAGTTATTCTAACAAAAAATTTCTTTTTATTTGATGGTCAATATTTCTTGCAATCTAAGGGGTGTGCTATGGGGTCTTCGGTGGCTCCGACATATGCGAACATCTATATGTTTGATATAGAGGATGATCTCTTTTTTTCTGACCCATTTATTTCATCCAGGATTTTATTTTTTACCCGCTATATAGATGACCTCCTATTTTTTTGGAGGGGAGCCACTGATGACCTCATAGCACTCTTTGAGAGAAACAATTGTTCTGACAGCCCGGTGAAGTTTACCTATAAGATGAGCCAGTCCCAAATTGAATTTCTCGATGTTGCGATTGCAGTTAAAGATTCAAAATTAGTTACATCAGTATTCGTTAAAGATACAGACCGCAACACATTTCTGCACTGGCGCAGTTGTCATCCGACTAAGCTCAAACAAGGCTTGCCTTACTCACAAATGTTGAGAATCCATCGGATTAATAGCGACATTCACTCGGCTGCCAGGCAAATGGATGAACTCATACATAAGTTCACCATCAGAGGCTATAAGTTAGATTCTCTTCTGGCCACTAAGAACCGAGTACTTCAGTTGGATAGACTGCTGTTGTTGGAACCTAAATCCCAAAAAGTTGCAGGTGAAACCATACCGTGGGTTATGCAATTTAATTCTTCATCTGGGGGGATCACAGGGGTATCCAAAAAGCACTGGAATATTGTACAGACGGATGAGTCACTTGGGTTGAGTGATACGAGGCTTATGCCCTGCTACTCAAATTCCAGAAACCTTCGTAGTATCTTAGTCAAATCTGATATTACTGGTAGAGGTATTGAAGCACCCAAACATTTTTTGCAAAATAAGAAACCTGGCTGTTTTAAATGCCCCTGTACCACTTGTAAATTTTTAGTGACAGGAGATGTATTTTTTCACCCTAGATTAGGGACTAAATTTAACATCAGACATCATCTGACGTGCGAGAGTACACACGTGGTATACCTTATTGGTTGCCCGTGTGGACTTGCGTATGTCGGCAAAACTAGCCGCAAATTCAAGGAACGTATGGGGACCCATCGTTCCTCAATTAAAATTGCTCTTGCTTCTAAAACCAGTGATCAGCCGGTAGCAAGACATTTCTTGCTAGCTGGCCACAACTTAACCTGTCTAAAGTATCGCATGATCGACCATGTGCCCCCGCTCAAACGAGGGGGGGACAGGAATGCTCTGTTGCTCCGTAGAGAAGCATTCTGGATCCACAAGTTGGATACCATTATGCCCCGAGGCCTAAATGACATGATGCCATTATCATGTCTACTTGCTAGATAATTCGATATCAGTATTAAGTTGGGACTTAGATTGCTATATTAGATTATGCCCACTTTTGTTCTCCCGCAGTTTTACTGATTAGTTTTTCACATTCATTAACATGTCGCTTATGTCGACTATTTTGACTTAACATGCACTTTTTAGCGATGTTTGCACAGTGTACGATTAGATATATAACTATGTATCTCTTGAACTGATTAAGTACATTATAGTATTAATATGTTTATTATTCATGTTGTCCTTTGTATGCTTTTTAAATTTCACAGACCCCGTCACCTTGGCAACCAGACGCTATGAGGATCTCGATGTGATTGGGTCACTGATGTGCGCCAGCGCGGGTGCAGGGCGCTGACACAGTGACGTCATCGGGATGCCGTGCAGCGTGGATGGACGCCAAGGCGGCGCTATGTGCACAGGGTGGGGATATAAGGTAAGATTATTGCATTTGTAAATTGTAATCTGAGGAAATTCCACTAGGAATGAAACGTCATTACTGATTTCTGACTCCGTGTGATTTTTTGCTACGAGTGCCGCACATCGTGTATGTTATTATTCCCCTATTCGTGAGGGCACCGGGCGCAGCAACGTTTGGAGAGTGAGTGCCGGACTGACTGTATCCTATATATATATATATATATATATATATGAGACACTGGAACCCAACCGCGCCTCACAAAGGGAAGGCAGCACCTCTGATTAGACAGGACCCAAAGGTTTTAGAGATAGAGGAAAGGGAGTTTCAGAGTGCGCCAATTCATTTACATATACAACAAATCTGTTGATCTACATTATAGAGGTCCAAAAGGTATTTGTATAAAGATTTATTCAGAAGTCTTCCAAATGATGACAACCTGCTTTATATGCTTTATGATTTAAGTGGACCTGAGGAAAAAACCTTCGGGTTTTGAAACGTTGTCCTACCTGTCTTATGATTTAAATATATTTTGAAATTCTTTGACAAGCCCGTGGAGTGCCGCCTATTTCTTTTCCAAAACAGAAGCCAGCATTGGTCTATGTGTGGGAAAGTATCGCACTATCTAATTTATGTGGAAGGCACCACGGCATTTCTTCATTTCTGCAATATTCAGAGTGCCAATCACCTGCTTTCTATATAAATAAATATATATATATATATATATATTTGTGTCGGTTCGGCACTCACCATAAAAATACAAAACAGTCCATGTGCCTTTGTATGATAAACAGCATGCAGGAGTCCCAGAAACCAGGAGTCGACACGGCCCTGTGGTAAACAGGGTTCACTTCTTTATTGTATCATCAGACTCAACGGCTCGTTTCGGGGTCACTACCCCTTTCTCAAGAGGGATACAGATACAACATTTACATTTCACATTTGCTATTTGCTGTTGTGAATTGTACCACTGAACTTTTTATGGTCTGAAACAATCACCACTGTTATGTGGAACAAGAGACATTTTAATAAATTTGTATGAACTTTGGACTTTACTTTTATTGTTCTGAAATTTTACAAACAGAGGTAAGTGGATGGGGAAGCGCAATAAATTGGAGAAGTGCAGCCTATCACACAATGGAATGGGGTTACACCGATCCCCAAAGGCACAACACAATAGATACAGATTTTGTGTGATAATGGCGCAACTCCTTCAAAAAATGTTCAAAGAAAGGTTTTTAAGCCTTTGGCAAAATTTATTTTGGGAACAAGACATCAAAAATAAAAACATAGAAAATTATAAACAAATATGGTACATAGAAATATACAGACTGGACTCTGGACCTATATCAGGATGCAGTTCACTTCTGGGGAATAAAAGAATATATGGTATCTCACCATCGATGTGGACTGCGGTGGGCTATGTTTGGTGTCAAATCTGCGGCACCACCGCAGTAAGCTTAAACGATGGGTTCCCAGTCAAAGAAAGTGCAGGTGCATCCATAAAGTGTCCTGTGCGTCCAAATAAAGTGCAAGTGCCAAGGTGCTCAGTTTTCCAAAAGTGCAGATGGCATGATGAAATGTGCAACGCGTTTCGGAGATCTTCCTGTCTCCTTTTTCAAGCTGGGTGTAATTTGGTATGGTCCCGGCTCTCCCTTTTATCCCCCTCCTGGGGGCTTTAGGCCAATGAAACAACTACGATTTTCGCGCAACGGAAGTGCCGTGCGTTCCACACGCCACTTCCGGTTGCGTTCCACCGGCCGTCGCGTCACTTCCGCTTCCGGTTTTTGCCGCGATTTTGCGAATTCTGAGTGGTACAATATCTCAATTCTTTTTTTTCCTCTTTTTTACCTTGGTAGATTGCTGACCAAATAACATCAATTTTTCTCCGCAAATCCTGTACGAAATCTTTATCCTTTTTATTTTGAAAACGGGATTTCAGATCCGCCATTTTTGTTATGGGCAGATTCATGGGCAAAGAATATTTTTCCTTTCTCCCAATCTTTATAGTTGATTTTTCGATTGTGTATAGGGATGGCTCCTCCTCAAATACCCTTCTATGCCGTACTTTATATTCCGGCAGAGTCCATCCCTGTTTACCGGGAGTGCCATCCCCAGTGACACATAGGTTTTCACTTGATAATTATACATGCGGAGAAGAATGATAAAAAAAGGAGAAATTAATTACAATGTACTTCAGTACCATAAAAAGACATATTTAAAAGACATGATAAAAAGTTTTAAAATGCGAGAAATATTAAAAATCAATCATCTAAAAACCATTTCAACTCAAAGTCGGAGTTTAGACCATTAGGCAGAAGGCTATGGAGGGTAAAAATGAAACAACTAATCCACTTAATTTCGCTCTTTGCCAATCTGGTCTCCAAATCCCGACTTTTCCAATTTGAGGTTATTTGTTGGATCCCTAAGAACCTCTTAATATGTCCTTCACATTTTAGATGTTTCTTTAAAAAATGTTCTGAAAGGGGATGGGTCATGAGGCCTTTGCGAATGTTGTATACATGTTCAGCTGCTCTAAGTTTTAGGTTACGAGTAGTTTTCCCTATGTAAATCATATAACATTCGCATTCCAACAAATAAATAACGTTTCTTGAGTGGCACGTGATAAACTGGTTAATTTTATGTTTCGTGCCATTCACCACAAAGGAAGTGGCTTTTTTCTCATATGGTTTTTTATTTGTGGTGATGCACATTAGGCAGGAACCACATCTATGAAAACCTTTGTTTCTCTCACTGCCTCCAGTTTTTTCAGTCAGGGCACTTTTCACTAATAGATCTTTAAGATAAGGTGCTTTTCTGTATATGAATCTAGGAGTTTTTGGCATCACTGTCCCCAATATGGGGTCATCCAGTAATAATCTCCAATTCTTTTTAATGATATTTTCCACTTTTTTGTGGTATGATCCATATTGTGCAAAAAAAGCCCAATCAGCTATATTACAGTTTTTATTGTCTGTCTTATTCTTAGGTTTCAACAGATCGACTCTAGTCATTTTGTCGACTCTCAATTTCGACTCATTTAGTGTTTTTTCTTTGTACCCTTTTTGTGCAAAACGCTGGTCTATTTCTTGAAACTGTTCTTTTAGAACTTCTTCTCTGGAGCAGTTTCTTTTGAGGCGCATATACTGCCCAACTGGAATACTTTCAAGCCACCGATAATGATGTTCGCTATTCACCTGTATGTATGAATTAGAATCGGTGGCCTTCCTGTGAGTTTTTGTTTGAAGTTTGCCATTGTTCTGAAATTTGTCAAAAGGCTATATAGACCCAATCACTAAAGGTCTAAATAAGGGGCGCCAACTTACAATTGCTATCCACATTCTCCTTGTCCCCATCCAACAGGGGTCCTTGTAAGTCCGGCAGCCCAAACACAGTTATCACTAAATGAGTGGCGCGAAACAAGAGTCTGTTCCCCATATATATATATATATATATATATATATATATATATATATATATATATATATATATATATATGTAATCACTTGATGCGGCACTCACGTGTCTTCACAAAATAAGACAAATGACAACTGTCTTGATCAACGTTTCGGTCCTTTTTATTCGAACCTTCCTCAGGATACAGTAAAGCATACACAATACCTTCCTTAAATACCAGTACACCCAGTGACTGAGTGCACGTAATGACGCTGCTCCCAGCTGCCGCAAATTGCAGGGGAGTGTGCTAAGTACGGATAGTCTGATGTATCAAAAATGTTCACAGGTAGTAGTTGCTATAGATCAACATCACCACCTTTGGCGCAAAAGAGCGCCCTAAAACATATTGAATGATATTACTTGCGTCAATGCGTGCAATCAGAGAATTTATAACAAGCAAATATACAAAAAGTTACATAAAACTACATAAAAATACACACAATACCTGCACAAAATACACCAAAAGATATAAATATACACACCAAAAATAGCTAACTATATATTCAAAATTAGATTACATTAAATTTGTTATTTATTTATTTCATTACATTGTTATGCGCCGCTAAAATAATAGTCTCACCTAATTTCCTTAGAGGGCAATTAAATATCTTAGCTCCGCTATATCAAATCCAATATAGTACAATATATATAGTATTATCAAACCACCTGTAACCGGACATTCTACAAGATGATTTAAAAGGAGGACAGTTTATAAAAAGCAAGCTAATGATAGATTCTCATTTAATCCCCGTGGACTAATTGTATCAAGTTGCATTATCCAAAAGCTTTCCCTTTTAAGTAAAGCAAGATTCCGATCACCCCCACGTTTAAGGGGTGGGATACAGTCAATCATGCGATATTTCAGACTGTTTAGAGGGTGTCTAAATGCAGCAAAGTGCCGTGCAACGGGTTGTTCACTAGACCCGCTCTCTATTGCAGATTTAATTGCTGAACGATGTGCCCCCATGCGTTCCTTAAACTTACATTGGGTTTTCCCAATATAAGAGAGGCCACATGGGCACAAAATCTGATATACAGTGTGGGTACTGTTACAATCCAAGCGATGTCTGATTTTATAAATTTTACCTGAATGTGGGTGATTGAATTGATCACCGGCAATTAGAAATTTGCATGTAGCACATTGACACCTAAAACATCCCAATTTATTGCTGAACAATCTACCCATTGTGGCTTTATTGTAATTATATATATGTGACTTGGAAACAGTTAATAAACTGAAACGTTCTCAGATGGAAACAGTTAATAAACTGAAACGTTCTCAGATGGAGTAGTCATCTCTTTCATTTGACCTGTTATGTTAGTCCAAGTCCTCTACCTTGGCTATACAAGATAACCTACAGATTCCACAATATAGTACTGATTCAGTGGCACTTAGAGTCCGAATAAGCAGAATCACGCAGAAGTTTAGTGATCAATCGTTTTCTATGTATTTAACATCTTCATCAGGATAATTTGGAGACTTATGTATGCCATTGCACTCTTTGGCTGGAGGGAGTGTGCATATATATCATCCGATGCTCTCAGTGCTGGCGATACATGGTCGGCACTGCAGCCCAAAGTCCGCAGCCGTCGCTGGAAGGTAAGTATATCTGCAGCTTCAATTTTACTTTTTTTCTGTGCCAGGCCCTTGCATATGCCCACCTCTTTGCCATTTTCCACCCTTTTCCTATACCCTATGCCAGCCCTCTGCCTTTTCCGGGCATATATAATTAGTTGAAAGTATTTAAACAAATAGAGACACACCCATGAGCAGACCACCCAAGGTGCTGGCCACAACCTCCATTATTGCACATAATAGGCCCTTGATAATATTCAGCTCCAGGCCCATTTAGACCTTAATCTGGCACTGGTTTATGCAAACATCCATTTACAGTGCGGCGAGGATATTTGGCGTGCAGAGGGGGCAGCATTCGCATGCCTGGCGGGCAGCATTACATGGCTCAAAAAGCAGCAAAATACTGCTGCTTCTTTGCGAGCCAAGCAGAATCCCGACCAAAAAGTCAAATCCAACAAGATGATGGAACTCCTATCAAGATGGTTACTCAAATTTGGAGCCTTTAACAATTAGTATATATACAACTATAACAAATATACACATTTAGGTTTATCTGGAAGGATATTCCTTATAATGTTTGAATATTTGAATTACTTTTCAAAACTCTTGTGTTGGGAAATAAAACCTTAAGTAAACCCCAATCAAAAATGCCATAGCTCTTGTTCACTTGGTCTATATTGGTCTTATCCTTTAATAGATTCTCATGTTCAATAGTCACATACCGTGCATGCATGTTTCTTTGCATGTCTCTTCTCATCCATTCTATTATGAAGTACATGATCTTCAGTATCTCTTATAACGGAGACTATATGGTGATCCCACAATACCACTGTGACACCACAGCTATATATACACATCCACTGTATACTGTGTGCGTGTGCATATACAGTACATATATGCGATTTAACATGTGTTCATTTTAAAAATACCTTAACCTAAAACATTCATCTTGTGAATATGTCATACTGTATGTGTCTGATGTCAACTGTATTTATAACTAACACTGCTAACAGAAATAAATAAGGCCATAGAATATTTTTAAAGAGGTCTCACAAAAATGCTGCTCAGCATTACAGATGTCACCTGGGTTACCATGGTGTTAATATTGAAAATATATGAAATTTTGTGTCATGGGAATTTTATGAAATGCTGTATCAACACTAGACTATAGGCATTAAGTTTATCACAAGATAATATTTCATACTGAAGTTTTTACATGTTATTATTCCTTGTAATTAAAAAAAATTTCCATTGGCTTGGTTATTATTTATTGCTTTTGGATTAACACATACATTTTTGGCTTGATTCTGAGCAGGGATTACAGCAAAAAAAAGAAGTAAATTAGGGGTGGCCTATCCTCCCGGAATGACCGGGAGGCTTGGGAAAATCAGGTCCCCCTCCCAGCCCTCCGGAAAGGTGGGCAATGCTCCTGGATACCGGCGAACTGCCACCCCCCGAATCTCCCACACGGCACCATTAATTTTCCACAATTTGCGGATTTTTTTGTTGGGGTTGGGCTAAAGATGCAAATTGGGCCATTTAGCCCCCCCCCTACTCGAATTGCAGGTTTTGCAGTATTTGCTTGATAACATCTACATCAGGCCCAGCCTCCCGAAGTGCTGCTGACAGACTTCTCTCTGGGCTTCTCTTGGAAAGAAGACTTTAAAAGTAGGCAACCCTGAAGTAAATGTACAGTAACACCTGGGCAATTCATATTGCAATGCAAGAGGTTCAAATACATTTACATTTTTGCATGCAGGTTGGTGTACAGGGATGGGCACACAATTGGGCTGTTTGAGGGGCATGGGGGCACAACTGCATCATCGTGGCTTCACTCCCCGCTCTACAGTTCCAAGAAAACAGGCAGTATAGAGGGAGCCACAGTAACTTGTCTAAATGCTAAATGGGTGTTTATAAGGAGGAGACATGTTTAAGCATTTGTCAGAGCTACAAAATGTGAACCTAGTAAACATTTCACTAACTTATTTTTAATTTAAAATATAACGCAATAGGACTAAGTTTTTTTTTTGTTTGTATGTTCACCATTGTATGCGTAGCATTGATTTCATTTAACATTTTATCCACTGAACTAGAAAAGAAATATTACCTCTTTGAGCACCAGCCAAAGGTCATGTAGCTAATACTGACCTCTGTCAGGTGTAACACATTGCATAGAAAGAATTGACAATTACGGTTCCACTGTATTTTGTAAGACTCCGGGGGTCATAGCAATGAAATTGTTGTGCTGTAACAGAACGATATTTTAAGCCTTGTTCGGCTGTACTGAAGCAGAGCAAGAGCCTCAAAGTTAATACTGTTGCATTAAAATGTAACTCTAAAAACCAAGTATGCATCTGAGAGAACTACTCCACAGTGTATAGAAAATAGTACATACAGTACTGTACAATATATTATATGTACAATTATGGCATTGGTTGCTTGCATATTAGAACTTCTGTCCTACATTACCTCTGAGTTTTTTGTGATAGTGATTTTTATTGTAATTTTGGTTCTTTTTCAGCGTAGGCTAAGCTACGTTGTCAGCGTAGCCCAATGGTTGCCTAGCGTAGTCAGCATAGTGACTCCGCGGCAGCCCTGCATAGGGGACAGTGCCAGCTCTCCCGGGGATGGGGCAGCTTGTGCTGCCTGTGTCCCCAGGAGTCCTCCTACCCCCTCCCCACAGACTCCGTCGCAGGCAGGGAGGCTTCCATCTCCCTGCCTGCCACTGTCCCCCGGCTCCCTGCGACGTGCAAATTTATACCAAGTCTTGTGTACTAATTATACCTTGTGTATTTAAGTGTGTTTAATGTACTTAGAACTGATAAAGGATACCGCTTTACGGACACAGTACCTAAACTGCGAAATTCACCTATTGTCCATTGGTTTGGGATTAATCAGGCAAATGCCTCCATTTCAAACCCCTCTATCCATGCCAGCCCGAAGCATGGTGAGAGCACGCGTTACGCGTCCTCCCAACCTGTTCATACCCCCACTATCCATGTCAGCGTGGAGTTGATTCTGTAAAGTCTGGCGAGCGCAGCAAGCCACCGAGCCCGAAGTGTGGCGAGTGCAGCGAGGGGACACGGAACACATGTAAAGAAATCCGCATCAGCTCGCCACGCTTCGGGGACGGTGGCTCGCTTTCCCAATTTCTCCTGTGTATGTGCATGGAATTACATTCTTTAAACTTCACACAGGCATACGCATTCATCTGAACTCACACCACTTATCTAAAAATAAAGACGCTGACAACTGAATTGAGCTGAAAGGGGATGGCTTATTTATTTTGAGCAGGGCGGCCTATTTAAACTAACTAAACTTTAATTCCCGGCTTTAGCTAAGGTGGCGGGTAAAGAACGGTTAAATAAATTAAATAAATAAATAAATACATTTAATAATAAAAATAACAAACTCAAATCCAAGGGCCTATTGCCTTTTTGCCAAGGACCGGCCAACTGCCAGCGTTCTTGGCAACTGAATTTACACATTACAAAAGGGGCCATCTGCACCTAAGGTCAGGGGTTGACCATCTGCCTCTACCCCTGATCTCTCATACCAAACACCAGGGCAAAGCTAATCACTCTGCCCTAGGAAGAAAACATTGGGCTACCTGCCCTGACATATTAACTATCAGAATAATGAAATAAGACAAAGTAAAACTGTGAAGGTCCAAATGTGGGCCCACCTGGACCGGTGATGCCCACATCTCAACACCAAAGACAACTACAGGCAAGACGCCTAGTAAACTAATCCAACCGTTCTGTCCGGCAGAACAGTTTGACCTGCAAACTGTCCCGCCACCAAAAATTACTCTAACATCTAACTCCTCTCAAAAAATAAATAATGTCCTGAAAGAAAAGGTCCATCCCTACTAAAGAAAGATGAACTCCATCTGACCGATATAGGGTTTAATTCTGGAAGGAAATGGCCTTGTGCGAGATGACTATCCCCCCTTCCTAAACTACTGCTCTACCGACCACAGAGTTTATCCATTTTCTAACCAAATTGATAGCCCCAGGACTATCAGCGTCCCTCCAAACTCTCCTTGGGATTATGTTGGACCAAAATAAAGTGCAAAAGCTCAATTCCTTCATAAGCTGCAATAACTGTGTAATCTCTAACGAGCAGGACCCTCTCTCCTCCAGGGCCGTCTTTTCATATGGGATTAATGGGCACTTGCCCAGGGGCCCTAGGTGTATAAGGGTCCTATGCTGATAGCTGAGGATCCCCTTTTTCCAGGAATACCAGAATTGTGAAAATCGGCCCTGGGGAACTGGAGATATCCAACTTCAAAGCAGTAGTCCACATCCGACCTGTTAATTGCAATTCCCAGTCATATTTCTCAGGTTCTCTCTGACGTAGAGGTTTTCTGAGTATATTCCAAAAGCTGGGACTCTCCCCTTTCTGACGACACTAGCGGCTTGTCTCTATCATGCCCAGAACCAGGAGATATCAGCCTTCCAGCAGCCGGTCCCTGCTCCAGCTCCAAACGTCTGGTGTACCGTTTTATATTTTTGTCAATGGATTACTCTGGCTCCTGAACTCTGATCCCCAAGTTCCCAGCACCTCCTGAAAGTTGGGACTCTAGGTTTTAATCCATTATCCAACCCTCCCCTGCATATAAAACACCCCCTACCCCTGGAAGTCATTTAAGGGACCCTTCATTCAGCTCAGTGCCCCATTCCACACGTTAGTATTCACCCTCTTATCACCTGTGCAGTAAAGGAGTAATTAGCAGAAGTTACTGCTCCAGGTCCTACATGTTGAGTGGAAGATAGAGCACCCCCTGCCACCCGTGGGACATCAAAGCTGCTGCTGATAGCACCCCCCCACCCCTAGGAGGGGAGAATGGGTAAGGGCCCCAGTGCATTGCTTTGCCCAGGGGCCCACTCTTCGGTTAAAACGGCCCTGCTCTCCTCGTGTGCTTTTCTTAGAAGATATCTCTGCCACTGTTATAATTGCATCAGTGTCCACTGTTGCAACTGTCTTAATTATTTACCATGTACTTGTCTTAATTTGCATTTGTACTGTTAATCACAAGCTTTCTTGTATTGTTCTTTGCTCATGTATGTATTGTCAGGTGCTGCGGAACCCTTGTGGCACCATATAAACAAACGATAATAATAATAATAATAATAATAATAACAACTGGTTTTTAATCTCAAACCTAATATTCAAACCTGAAGTATGGGTCATTGTCCCCCAAATGTATCACTACGAACAGGGGGTAACCGATTTGCCTAGCTGAAGACACTAACAGGGTCTGCAGTGCGGACCACCTCATCTCCCTCCGACCAAACCATCAGATGACTTGCACATCTGGGAAGCGCTCGATATCCACAGTGACTGAGGACAAAGCCAACCAATAAATATACGAATGGCCATCCAGTCAAATCATATTGCCATCAAGATGTAGACCTGCAAATCAAAACAGTGAAAAACTATTAATAAGATATAAACTGAGACTATATAAAAAGAAGAAAAAATACCCTAGGGTGAATGAACTTATTAGTGACTTTGGGGGTTATTCTGTTTGGTACGGTGGGACCGTATACGGGCGGATCGGGTTTTTTTTCATCTGCACATGCGTAGCTTTCGCAATGCGCATGTGCGGCGACCTCACACCGCTCACGGACGGGTCTCTCCGTGCGAAAAAACCTATCCGCAAGAGTACGGTCATTGTGGGCGGCATGTGGGCGTTTTTATGGGAGCGGCCGGAATAATGAGGAAAACTGGGCGTAAACATGGGCGTACACGGGGGTGTGCACACAAAGTGCACGGTGCCACAACCGCCTAGATCGGTGAACGCACCGTGCATTTTGGCCCAAAAACAGACGGACGCCAAAGTTAGCTCCAGACCACCCCTAGAGATATCATATGAGAGCGGACTCCTGGGTCTGCTAATTAATGCTGATTACTAGTCACACACATACAGTACACCTGAATGTAATGAGCAATGCTGCAGGGTATTAAGTGAAAACCATTATTATTTAACTACCTGCAAGCCACACACAGCCCTCAAACACATTGGAAGCTTATCTTTCTACACTTCGGAACATGTAAAGGTTGGTTTAATTTTAGGTAATAATCATTCTATGACCTGGTTATATATGTCAAGGTAGTTATTTTATAACCATCTACACCCATTCAGAAAGTGTTTTTGTATACTTTAAAAAGCAGGACTCAATTCACAGTCGACATGTGTCAACTTTTTCACTGTAACACAAACATACCAGTTTTTTATTATGAAAAAGACACATAAACCACGTCTAAGAGCAACAAGGATGTTTTTGGACTCAATTTCTACTTGCAATGTTGGAGCAATGTCCTAAGGCCATGGCCACTATTTTGCACACAATCTGTATATTTTTGCCCAACAACATACATTATGCACTTTTATATCTGCTATGAATTTTATGTAGCACACTCTGTATGTAAGATGCCACCAAGCACATTATTGCAATCACATATCTCTAACAAAGGATCCCAACATCTGTCTATCACACTCTAAAGTCTTATTTTGAACAATATTAGAACATGTTTGCATGTGGCGTACGCTCAGATATACGGAAGGTGTCGGTGGGAAAATGGATGAGATCCGTCCATGCACTGTGGCGTACTCTCTGATGTACGCCAGGTATCGGTGGCTAAGAGGGAGATCTGTCCGTACACGGTGGCGTACGCTTAAGTGTACGCCACTCCCCAATGTCGGTGTCTGTGACCGTCTGTGTGCGGCTGTTCTGTGGGCAGACTTACGCTCACCGTGAGCGTACGGGAAACGTACGGTGTGACGGACCGTAAGTACGTTTCACCGTACCATACAGAATAACCCCCTCTGAGAGACTATATTAAATTTGAGGACTATTTAGGGAATATGTGAATGTGGGAACTAGTAAACCTAGTATAATACGCAACTAAACGCAACCAAGTGAAATCAGGGGTTGGGAGGGGGGGAAGTGTGGGTCACCCAATTTGATTTGAGGCAAAAACCACAAAAATTACGCCAGCCGGCAGCAGCCGAGATTAAAACTGGCAGTAACACAAAAAAATCCTCAAGGCCCCCCAAACGTGAGGGCACATTTGAGCGAGCGGCTACTCCTCAAAGGGGCGCACCGGCAGATGAAGGCCTGATGTAACGTCAAAACGCACCAGGGGTGAAATGTAATAGGGTCATCTTTAAAAATCACATCAAATCGCATGTGCAAAAGTCATGAAAGTCATGAAAATGTGTGATTTTTAGACATAAAAATGTGCGAATTTGATAAAATGTGCGATTTTGTGTAAAAAAAAAATATGAAAAAAAAAATGGTGTGGGGTCCCCCCTCCTGACCAGCCCCAGACTCATTAAGCCAGACCTGGTTCCAAAAATGACAGCGCCGGTGACAGCCCCAGGCTTCAGTCCTGGATGGGTGAAGCCTGGGGGGTCTCCACTCCCCCAGGTGCCCCGTCCAAGGCATGATACGTGGGCTGTTGGAGCCTGGTTTTAAAATACGGGGGACCCCAGATTTTTTGTCCCCGTATTTTTGGAACCTGGACCGGTACAAGAGTCCGGGCTGGTTTCAGAAATACGGGGGACCCCTTCGCTTTTTGTCCCCCATATATTTGGAACCAGGTATATTTGGAACCCAGGCTGGTTATGTTCAGGAGGGGGGACCCCATTTTTTTTTATTTTTACTTTTACACATTTTTAAAGACAGAACCATGCACATATCTCAATGATCTGTGCATGGTTCTGTCAAATTCGCATGTCAGAACCTAGTCTATTTTTTTTGGCGATTTTTGGTAATGTTTACCAAAAATCGCACCCTATTACATTTGCGAGTTGTATACTTTATAACAGGAAAACCTCTGGATGCGAATTGAAGTGTGACTAAAAAGCACCATTCAAAATGTGAGAATTCGTGGCAAAAAGTGTGATTTTTTTTTTTGTATTTCAAATCTTTATTTAATTTTACAAAAGGGAACATTTACATAGTAAAACATACACTTAATAACAACACAATACGTAGGTACATACACTCATACACATTAATTTCTAAGGGATTCACTAAGGGAGATTTACCCTTGCACGATTTAGTATCAACAGCACAATACCTTAGTTCATACCCTTATTTCTCTCGGGGATATTCGCGTGGGTAGTTTCCCCTTAGACTTCTCAGTTTGCATACTACAACAGTTTTTATGTTTTAATCTTCTAACCCTATAGAGTTATGGGGGAGTTCCAATACATTTACCCCGTCTCTCCTCGCCCTGTCCTTTCTGCCCTTAACAACATATATGCTTTTTTTTTTTTTTAAGGGTTATGATAGGAGTATACTGTTATAGTTCTTCCTGGTTCTATCGCTGTGCCTGGTCGTCCCTTCGTTTTCCTGTTATCGTGTTTATTCTATTTATATTTTTTTTCCTCAGTTGTGCTAGTGTTCCTAAATGTCAACAAACATGCGGTCATTTTAGTGCCGATAAACTATTTATTATCTTTATCTTACCAAATAATTTATTTTGATTTTTTTTTTTATTTGTTATTAGTGTACTTAGTGTTAATTAGTTTCCTTTTACAAGATTGAATATATATGTATATTATATATATGTATATATATATATTTTTTTATAATGATGCAAATTAGTGTAAATTAATTTCCTTATACAAGGGTGATTGTATCCAGTGATTCCAAATTTTATAGTATTTACTTAACGTGTTTCGAGCATGTGCTAAGTGTTTCTCCTGTTCAATAACATAGTTCACTCGTGACTTCCAGGCTTCGTAATCTGGAGCAGCATTGGACATCCATGCTCTCCCTACCATTACCTTCGCTATCGCGCTACAGGTCATTGACATACGTTCTCTCGTTTGGCCCGCATCTACCTGCCACTACTCCTAACAAACAACACCTCGGGGAGAGAATCGCCACTGAAATCCCAGTGGTCACTATAGCTTGAATCACTTTATCCCAAAACTCGGCAACCAGTCTACACTCCCATATTAAATGTATGAACGTCCCTGGAAGCATTCCACATTTAGGACAGTAAGACGATGCTCTCCCCGCAAATTTGGCAAGTTTCGTGGCTGACATAATAGATCTGTGGAGAATGAGGAGTTGGGTCTGTTGAATGCGGAGCGAGTTTGTGGCTTTTGCTACTCCCGCTTTTGCTACTGTCCATTCCTCATCGCTTAATTCCCCCAGGTCCTCCTACCATTTTCCCCTTAATAATCTTAAACCTTCTATATGCTTCATTTTCCCCAAAGTTCCATAGATCCTTGACACTATTTTTTTTTATCTATTGATTTAATAATTTTTTTAATAGGGGATTCTCCGAACTCGGGGGGGGGGTGTGGGGGGGGGGATTTAGGAAAATATGCTTCTAAAGTGCTCCTTAATTGAAGGTAGCGAAAGAAGTATGTCCTTGGTAGGTTGTACTCCTCTTTTAACTAAAGAAAAAATTTAAGGTCCCCTATATCATAAACCTGGATAAGGGTGGTCACTGAAAAGGGAGCCCAGACTTCTCTAATCTGTAGGGATTTAACTTCCCTGTGTGTGAGCAGATCTACTATTCAATATTCCTTATCTAAACATTTTGTTCCCATATTTTTGTTAGCTTCCTGCCATATTTTCATTGCCTGTGTGACTAAGGGTAAGTCCCCAGGGTATTTATTTCCTTGAATGATCCTATATAGAGGGCTTATATCTGGTGTAGAAACTGCTATTAATGCTCTGGCCATGTAACTGCCATATTCCTCCTCTCTAATGCGGGGTACACACCAGGACGACCCGCTCACGATGCACATCGTGAGCGGGTCGTCAGTGTCTCGTCCGACCCGCTCACGATGACGCGGGGGGGCACGACCCGCTCTCGATTTGCACCGTGAGCGGGTCCGATCCGATGGCGACCCGCACCCGGCTGTATGGTCATCATTGAGATCCTACCTGCAGCAGGTAGGATCTCAATAACGACCGACCGACCCGCGGGACCGCGCATCGGATCGGTATCGGTCCACACCAGGTCAGAAAAGGGCCCAATCAGCACACAATCTACATCCAATTGATCGGAATTGGATCTAGATTGTGTGGATCGGGCCCTAGTCGTCCTGGTGTGTACCCAGCATTAGCCAAGATCTTAATTGTGCTGCCTGTGAGGCAATATAATACCTCCTAAAATCGGGGAGCTCCAGACCCCCATCCGACCTTGTCCTCATTAGATTGTTAAGTTGGATCTTCGGACGGGTTCCGTTCCAAATGAATGACGATAAAATGCTGTTAAGTTTTCTAAATAATAATTTCGGGAGGTGTATTGGTCATTGTTGTATAATATACAAAAATTTTGGAAGAACTGTCATCTTCACCAAGTTGACCCTTCCTGCCGCGATCAATGGCAGCTTACTCCAGGATTTTATTTTTTTCCCCAGCCACTCAAGCAATGGTTGAATATTCAATGAAGTGAACTCTTTAGGATCCCGGGACACATAGACTCCGAGATACTTAAATTTTGTAACCCACTGTAGCGGTGAGGGAGAAGATAGAGGATAATTCCCTGGATCTCCTACTGGGAAGATAATTGTTTTAGTTTTATTAATCCTAAAACCGGTGAAATCACCAAATTCCTCGATCCACTGCAATATTAAATGGAGAGATATTATATACTGCTTTAGGAATATTAGTAGATCGTCCGTGTATAGTGAAATCCTCTCCAACTGGCCTACCCCCCCAAAGCCTATATCACCCGGGTACTGCCTAATCAAGCAGGCTAGGGGTTCGATCGCCAGGGCGAACAAGACAGGGGAAAGCGGACACCCCTGCCTTGTTCCCCTGGCGAGCCGAAAGGAGGGAGACGTCCATCCATTGACGGATACCCTAGCGGTTGGATCTGCATATAATAGCTGAATCCATTTTATGAAATTCGGGCCCAATCCATACGCTTGAAGGACAGCCCATAGGTATGGCCATTCTACGGCGTCAAACGCCTTTATGGCATCTATTGAGACATGGCCGCCTCCCTCTCTCCTGACCCCATAAAGGGGCAGACTAGATGGGCCAAGTGGTTCTTATCTGCCGTCAAATTCTATGTTTCTATGTTTCATTATCTGAAGATGTGAATACAGCCTGCGTATATTTATACTGGTGGCTTTATCTGGCATGAAGCCGGTTTGGTCAGTATGGACCAGTTTAAAAATATGCTTACTCAGCCTCTCTGCCAGGATCTTTGCCAATATCTTCGACTCAAAAGAAATAAGAGATATGGGCCTATATGCATCCATTTCTAATGGGTTTTTGCCTGGTTTTAACAGTACAATTATTTTGGCCTCCGTCATAGATTTTGGAACGGACCCCGCCTCGAAGCTACCCCTAAGTGTGTCATACATTATAGGTGCGAGTATCTCCATATGATTTTTGTATACCTCAGCTGGGATGCCATCCAAACCTGGGGCTTTCCCACTGGGTAGTATTTTTATGGCTTTCCTCACCTCTTCAATTTCCAGGGGGCATCGATCTCCAAAGATTCTTCCCCACTTAGTTTTGGCAATTGGATATTTCCCAGGTAGCTCTTTATTTCCTTCTCATTATATTCTAGCCTACTGGCATAAAGTTGGGTAAAATATGCCTCAAAGGCGCCCCTATCTGTGCCGGTGTATTCACCGTTACCCCTGCCTGATTTTTAATCATTGATATGAGATTTGGGGGATTCTCTACCTGTGCTAGGTAGGCTAAATATTTACCCGAGCGGTTAGAGTTTTGATACCTTAGTGCGGCACTATGGGACATTTTATTAAGGTTAACCTTTTTAACGGCCTCAAGCCAAATTGACTGGGCTTCCTGCCACGCTAAGTATGATATATTGGATTTTTTCATACGGTATTCTATTTCCTTGTCTAGACATTCCATCTCCTTTGCCCTTATATGTTCTCTACTCCTCCTTTTGAACTCAGCAATTTGTTTTCTATACGTTCCCCTCATAAATGCCTTAAAGGCGTCCCACATAATAGGCATACTAGCGGTTCCTAGATTGCTTTCCCAGAACTCCCGCCATTGATTCGACAGATCTGTATTTTGATTGATACTTCGCAGCCACATAGGATTGAGTTTCCAAAAATTACACCCCCTTTCATTGGGCTCAGCAAATTCCATATACACTGGAGAGTGATCTGATATTCCCCTCGGTTTATACTCGATCTTATGAATCAATGGCATGAAATTCCTAGAAACCAACATCATATCGATCCTAGAAAATGAAACATATGTGGCTGAAAAACAGGAATACTGTTGAGTGCTTGGATTCTGCTCTCTCCAAGGGTCTGCCCATCCTATGTCATTAATGAAATTAGAGAAGCCCATATTTCCTCTATCCGCTCCCGATGTGACGCTCCTCCATCTGTCTAGCTGGGGGTTCAACACATTATTGAAATCGCCCATGCATAGTACTGGCAAGAGCGGGGAGAGGGCCACAAACTCTGATGCCTTTATCAAGACCTTATATGAAAACGGCGGCGGAATATAAATTGACAGTATTAACATTTGCATTGTATTAATCTCGCAGTCAAGGAAGATATAACATCCACCGGGATCAATGACGACCCTGTTGCAAGTTAAGGATAGGGTTTTCCTTACTAGGACTGAGACTCCCCTGGATGAGGACGTGAAGGGGGCATGATATATATGACCAATCCATGATTTTTTAAGGGCCATTAACTTCCCTCCCACTAAATGCGTTTCGGTCAGGCACATTATATCTGCCCCATATTGCCGCAGTTGATTTATCACTAGGGATCGTTTTATTTTATCATTTAACCCTTGTGTATTCCACGCGAGTGCCTTTATCACCCCAGGGGCCATTTTCTCATTGCCTTTCCCTCACTCCCCTCATCCTGAGAGCACTTATTTTCTTTTAAAGGTGGGCATGTGCCAACATCTTGACCTCCATAAACCCCCACATACATGTATCCCCACACGTTTCCCTCTGAAAATGAGCATGTACCTACACAATAACATACATAGAACCCCCCCACATACATCCCTCCCTCCTCCCTGTATACCATTTACCCCTAGGCATACCTAATCCTCTAACCCACCCCCCCCCCCCTCCGAAGAAGAAAAGGAAAAAATAAATTAAAAAAAAATAAAAAATAAAACAAAATTCGCATGTCAGAACCTAGTCTATTTTTTTTGGCGATTTTTGGTAATGTTTACCAAAAATCGCACCCTATTACATTTGCGAGTTGTATACTTTATAACAGGAAAACCTCTGGATGCGAATTGAAGTGTGACTAAAAAGCACCATTCAAAATGTGAGAATTCGTGGCAAAAAGTGTGATTTTTTTTACTGCGAATCGCACCCTATTAAATTTTTGGAAAATGTGCGATTTCGGCCATTTTTTTACCAAAAATTGCACCCTATTACATTTCGCCCTAGATCTCCATCTCCCAAGTGCCCGGATGTCGACTTGTGAGCAACCCGATGCAGCAGCAGCCGAAGCAGCGCTGATGCTGAAAGAATGGGTCACAAAATCGTCTGGTGACAGACCCAAGTGCAATATTCAGCACCTCAACACAGACCGGAACTGATATTTAGCAATTGGTGACCCATTGAGGTGTATCAACCAGCATGGACGTGCGGTGAGATAAATTGCTCAAGAGTCCCTGGCAAGTACCAGAGCCAGATATGCACACAATATATGAGCCATGGGGTACATACCAGCATTATACACATGTGCAGCAGTGTGTATTGCTGAAAATTCACTGAGTTTTGATTAGAGTTGTGCAGAAAAGGTAGCCAGCTCACCTGCCATAGACTTTTTACTCCATCGTTTTGACTATAAAAATGATTAGAATAATAAAAATAAGATTTTTTTTAATAAATTATTTGTATTTTTGACATACTTTCAATTCAAAGCGCCAACATATGTGCAAGAATGACAGTCGTGGCATATTTCAATGTGACGCAATAGCATGGGCGATTATGCTGCTCTGGTTGCAGACACCAGCTCACCCACTCTAAATGCGCCATGGTAAGCCATATCAAAGGCAAGCCTAAATAGACAGACCTCGTGGTCTGAGGATCAAATCACCCTCAAGGACCTAGAGATCCGGCGCAGCAAATTGGCATCAGTAAGCTGTCTCCTATACGGCATAGCCCAATCTTTCTGCATCCTTGAAAGAAAGAATGACTTTGTAATATCTCTCCTACCCTCAAGATGCAAGAAGAATGAAATGCTGGCCAAAATACGCCCGACATAGCTGCGTGACTTCCCGTCAGAGTGCAGTTTCCAAACGAAGGCAAGAATCAGCTTATTCAAATTCTTACCTCCTACGCCATGTTCAAGAACAAACCTGTTCCATCTCTCCCAAGTAAGCTCGGAAGGTCGAAGGTGATAAAGAAAGGAGAGCTAAGTCTTCCATACCTCCTCTGGCACCTGCCACAAAAAAGATGTACACAGCTCACCTGTCATGTGGGCAGAAGGCGCAAGCCACCTCAAATTATCCCACTCAAAATGTGACAGGGCATCAGCAACTGAGTTATGAATGCCAGGCACATGCTTGGTTTGCAACATAATGTTATTTGCCAAGCAAAGCAGCACAATCCCCGCTAAAACACGCAACACAGGTAAAGAAGTGGATCTTTGCCTATTTAGGGCATAAACCATGCCTAAGTTGTCACACCACAAGACAACCTCCTTGTCGTGTAAATATCCGGACCATAGTTCCAAGGCTCCCTTATAACTAAATAACTAAATCATGTTTTATTTACGCCAACAAGGGCAGGAAATGGTGCAGCCTACGAATCCCTACAGTAGCCCTTTCTAATTTCCTACAAAAAATTTTGCCCATGCGTATTACACGGCAAGCAAATTAAACAGGCCCAATAAAGATTGGGCTTGCCTAAGGGTAAGTTTAGCTGCCGCCAGAGAATAAAGGATTTTGTCATGTAGACGATGCACTTTATCACTCAGGAGCAGGGCTGGGCAATTGCGGCCCTCCAGATGTTGAGGAACCACACATCCCAGGATGCTTTGCATTAGTTTTGCTATATGGCCATGCTGAAACTGATGCAAGGCATGCTGGGATGTGTAGTTCCTCAACATCAGGAGGGCCGCAATTGCCCAGCCCTGCTCAGGAGCCTACATAAACCAGACTGCGTATCTATCTCAGTCCCCAGGTGTACCAAACGCCAAGTTGGTACTTCCATCTTGTCCTCCGCCACAAGGACACCTAAATCCTTAAAGAGAGATATCGCTGATTCTATCAAATTACCGCATAACTCAGAATCTGGTGGACACATAAACAAGAAGTTGTCCAGGTAATGAATGAATCCCGATGCCCCAGTAACCTCCTGCAAACATCATTGAAGGAAGGTATTGAAATGCTTGAAGTAGGAAATGGAACAACCCATGGGCAGACACTTATCGATATAAAAACTTTCCTTCAGTTTGAACCCCATGAACTTAAAAGATGACAGATTAAGGGGCAGCAGTCACCACATCTAACTTGCACATGAGGGCACCGCACCATACAGATAGAGCGGGTCTCGCTCTTGCAGGGGATGGCGGAAGATTCGCCATCCGCCATCCCCCGCCAGCCGCCATAAGAGAACGCGTGCGCACGAGATGCGTGCGTTTCGCATTACAACAGGGCTCCCCCCCGGGTCCCCGACGGCCGCCCCGGGACCCGGCCGCCTCGCCGCATCCCCCCTAACCCTGTCCGTCTCCCTGAAGCGGAGACGGACAGGGTTCCCGTCCCCCCGCCGACGGGAAACTGAGACGCGCGTGCGTGACGCACGCGCGTCTCAGTCAGATGGGGCGCCTCTCTGCCAGATTCTGGCGCTGGCGCATCGCCAGCAAAAATGAGAGGCGCTCCATCTGTAGCTCTGAACAATTGTCAGTGCATCTACAAATTATTTACGCTGCACAATTCCTCCACAATAGCATCATTCACGGAAGCTCCCCTTGGACAAGAAAGGTGCCGACTAAGCCTAAATTTACTCTACACTTTTTTGGGAACGACACCAATGGGGGACAAAATTAAGTCAGAGACTGGCGGCATTATAAATGGTCCCACCATCCGCCCTAACCTTACTTCGGCCCCCACTTTGTCCCTAATCACTTCAGGAAATTCCATGGCTGAACATAAATTGTTCGCTGACCAACCAAACCTGAAACAAGTAAAGGAAAACCTTCAGAGAACCCAAAGCGCAAGAATTACGCTGCTGTCCTATCTGGGTAGCGAGCAAGCCATGGTAACATCCTATCTGAAAGATCTGGAGTATGGGCCCTATCCAAGGACAGGTGCAGCTGGACCGCTACTTTGCTGAGTCATGGATGAACCCCCAGCTCCTCTTCCTGCTGGCGGCTTGTTACATTCCTTAAAGGGGTGACTATCACTGCACCTGAGGCATGAGTGCCAAAAAACGGCACCAGTTGCCTAATGTACACAACTCATTATTGAATGAGAAGCACTTACCATGTACCAGTTTGTTAAAAGTTACCAGAATAATGATTGCCAAATTGCTTATACCAACTCTTGCCACCGTTCTCCTTTATGGGCATTGCAGACTCAGTAACTTTGACATAAAGCTCTACATCCCTTTTTCCAAAATCATAGACTTCACGCCTGTGTTGTTTCCTCTGAAACTCTTCATCATAGCAACACCAAGCATAGCCCATATATGAGGTATACAGCTTGTGTATAAGAAATTGTTAATGAACCAGGTTCATATACGCATCGGGGTGAGTCTCCAGGTAACAGGCCGCAAACATAAGCATGCCCCTTACCCATGCTTCTTCCTGGCGGCCAGTAGAAGCCGCCAATCTTTACGTGTCAGCACAAATATGTCTATGTAATGGCCTTTTCTAATCCTATCTGGCCCTTAGCTGTAGGCCCTGCTTCACCAGCAGTATTGGCACAAAGAACTGTGTCAGATTCAACTGACACGTTCGAGGAGCCAGAGCTGGGAGAATGGTAAGATCTGCGCCTCTTATGCTTTGGACGCCACCATCGGAAGACAAAAAATCTTCAGATGACATTGACACCAAGCATCAGTCGGATGCTTTATGTCTGCATCGTCTCTTTCGAGATTTAGCTGACCTCTTATGCCTGACAGAACCAGGCGAAGATGAGCCCGTAGAGCTACCCTTTGGAAGAACCTACTCTTTCCCCACTAGACCAATCAGGATAATTTGAGGAATCACCAGACCCGGATAACGTGGGTGTTTAGTTAAGGGATTCACACGTCCATGTGCAGTCCCCAAGCCGGTACGTAAGGGAAGGGGAGACAGACAAATGTGAAGACTACTCACTCCCAGGCTCTTGTCCCCTTGATGGGCGCTCTCCAGCACCTGTATCAGAAACACAACCTCCCTATCCTATAACTGACCTACAGATGTAGCCCCTGCCATCCTTGGCCATGGCTCGCCAGACCCTCCCCTCTGGAGAGCGCCGGCGGACACTGAACTGGGACGCACATTCATCTCACACGCACGTGCGTCCCAGTATCTTGACGGCAGTGCTGCAGGTCCCTGCCCGTCTCTGCTCCAGGGAGAAGGGCAGGGCTCAGGGGGTCGGGACGGCGAGGGGCACTGGGGGAGGCGGCGGGGGAGGCGGCAGGCAGCGGAGAAAGCTCCGTAGCCACGGGGCGCACGCGAGCGTCTGCAAGAAAGAGGCCGGCTCCATCTGTACGTTCCCTTAACAACGTTACATTAAAGCTGCAGGTATCTAATCTAATGGATATTGTGCCATGGGCCTAGCGCCCGGTTAATTAAGGGGAAACCTTGGGCCTGGAGGGCCCACTTAAAACACCCATGGGGCCTAATGCCTGACTAATAGCAGCCACGGGCCTAGAGGGCCCTACTACAACACGGGCCTGGAGGGCCCGACTACAACACAGGCCAGGAGGGCCCAACAATTCAATGCCCATGGGCCAAGGGGGCCAGACTATAATGCCCGCAGGCCAAGATCCTGACTGTGCCCACGGGCCTTGTGCCCGATCACCCGGTGGTCTAGGGTAGGTGGCCCTGGGGCTACCTACCTGGTGTTGGGAGATCCCACCAGTGCCTTGATTCCAGCGCTGTCCCTTTCCCCCACCTGCTACTGTTGCTGCTCCGGTGCTGGGAGCAGGGAGCTGTCCCAGCACCGGGGCACATTATTACATACAGAAGCACCGGTTAGTTTCACTGCAGGCTTGAAATCAACGGCGTAACTATAGCACCGCAGCCCCCGCCACCGCGGGGGGGCGCTGTGCATGTGGGGGCGCCGGGGGCTGCGGTGCTATAGTTAAACCCCCCCTCAATCCCCCGCAGACTTACCTATCGCGCTGGTCCCGGCGGCTCCGTTCTTCTGCTGAGGACCACCACAAAATGGCCACCCCCATATAGCACACAGTTCTCTGAAACTGTCTTCTGTATGGGGGCGGCCATTTTCTGGTGGTCCTCAGCAGAAGAACGGAGCCGCCGGGACCAGCGCGATAGGTAAGGCTGTGGGGGGTTGAGGGGGGGTTTGCATGGGCGGCGGGGTAGGGGTGCTTGGCGGGGCGGCGACGGGGGGGGGGCGCCCCCCCCCTAACGGCGGGGGGGCGCCCAAAACGTAGCTACGCCACTGTTTGAAATGTGACCACAGCGCTTCCGACAGAGCTTTGCGGCGCACCAGCTCCTGCTGCATAATTTATTGGCTCTATCCCAGAATCCCTGCTAACACCAGCAAACCTGGATTGGGTGGTCCCCACTTGGTACCGCTCAGCCTCAGACTTTGAGGTCAGACTCTCCGGAAAACACTGTTTCTAATCACTGCCAGTTTAATGTGGGCTCCAGTCCCTGTTATATACTGTACATGTACAGTATATGTACACCATATTTGCTTTACCTTTTGTTAAAGTGAGGAGGGTCACAAAACTCCAAGTTACCTCCATGGTCAGGGGGGATGACAGTTAGGAACTTATGTCTCTGGAACTGTGTTCATCTCTGCAGAAACACAAAATCTCTCAATATTGTTAGTTTTATTGTAATTATCATCAATGTGCACATGCATAAGCCCTATATTTGGAGCACAACATCATCTGAAAAAAGGAGAAAATACATGAATGTAAAACTGTGCATAGTCTGCATGAATACTGATGTTACAGCTCAGTTCGACCCAGGGACAGCTGGAGCTTCATTTTATGGTAAAAAAATTTGGATTTTGCCCCTCCTTGATGGGATCAAAATCTTAAAGGGACACTACGTGCTATAGCAGTGGTTCCCAACCCTGGTCCTCAAGTACCCCCAACAGTGCATGTTTTGCAGGTCTCCACACAGAGGGGGAAATTTACCAATATGAAAAACCTAGTTTTTCGTATTGGTATTTCCCCTACGGCTGCATACGACTGTTTTAGTCGTATGCAAAGTCGTGTTCCGGAGGGGAAATTACAAAGCAGTCAGATACGACTGCTTTGTAACCCTCCGATGGTGTAACCATTCGTATTAGCGGCACATATATACAGCCGCTAATACGAATTCGTACAGGCAGTCTGCAGGGATCAGTCAGATCCGTGCAGGCTGCAGTGTGTAAAAAAATAGAAAAATTAAATAAAAAAAACAAAACTGCGTGGGGTCCCCCCCCACAGCTGTAACCAGCACCAGGCTGACGGAGCCAGGGCCGGTAATTAAAAATCAGGGAACCCGACAAATAGGGCCAATCAGGAGCCGCTAGGCCGCAAGGCGGCCAATAGTGGCATTCGGGAGGCGGAGCCGCACGATGTACACAAACACCGTGCGGCTCCTACTGTCCGGCTGGTTTCGGGTGTCGGTTTGTTTTTTTGCCAAGACCCTTACCTGGACTACGTCGCCCCGGGACAGGTGAGTATGGTTTCCTTCCACAGCTTCCACATGGATTTCGTCGGATCCGGACGCCATCGCCAAAAGCGACGTCGACTTGAAGAAGGACGTCGACATGGATCCAGAAGACCGCCGACACAGGACCAGAAGACGACACAGGACCAGGGCTACCTACGGAAAGAAGATAGGTAAGTATTAGTATGTGTGGGCTTTGTATGTATTAAAGTTTTATTTTAAGTGTGTGTCAGTGTGTTTTATTGTACTATTTTTAATACTGTGGCACTACAAGACCCTTGTGGTTCTCCAAGTCCCAGCTTGCGGGGGAGGCTTGCTGGGACTCATAGTGCCCCAGTATTAGAAAATAGTTTAATCTTTTTTTTACACCGCTATCAGCTCGATGCCCACCGCCCAGGGGCATCGAGGACAGCACCAGGCTTCAGCCTGGTCAGGTAAGTCCTGGAGGGGGGAGGACCCCTTCATTGGGGGGGTCCCCACTCCCCCAGGGACCCTGGCCAGGCTGACCGGTCAGGGGGTTAATGTTTTGGCCGCGGGACCTTATATAATAAGTGTCCCCCGGCTGTGACATTACCCTGTTGGCTGGTTTGACCTGGGGCTGGTTCTTAAAATACGGGGGACCCCTAGTCATTTTGTCCCCCGTATTTTGGGAACCAGCCCCGGACCTGGAGCCTGGGGCTGGTTGTTAAAAATCAGGGAACCCCTATTTGTCGGGTTCCCTGATTTTTAATTACCGGCCCCGTCAGCCTGGTGCTGGTTACAGCTGTGGGGGGGGACCCCACGCCGTTTTTTTATTTTTTTTTCTATTTTTTTACACTAAAGCCTGCACGGATCTGACTGATCCGTGCAGGCTTAAAGCAAATACGACAGGGAAAGCAAGGTGTATTTTCCTGTCGTATTTGCGTGGGTGTTTTACACCACTTAGCAGCCGTATTATCAGTACGGCTGCTAAGTACATCAGGAACCACCATTCTTTTGAATGGTGATTTCTGTCGTATCCTATCGATGGTGTAGACATTCGTATTTGTAAATACAAATATGGATGTTCCATCTTTAGGAATACGAATTGTTGTATTTTCGGGATTGTAAATCCCGAAAATACAAATTCGTAAAAAAAAGATGTATTTCTGCCTACGAATGCACCTTTTTTTCTAAGAATCCATTTTGGTAAATGTCCCCCAGAATTACAAGTGACATAATTAGCTCCACCTGTGGATCTTTTCAAATGTGCCTGAATAATGAGTGCACCTGCTGGTGACCTGGAAAACGTGCACTGTTGTTGGTACTTGAGGACCAGGGTTGGGAACCACTGTGCTATTGGAAGGAAGTGGCATGGCTGCACATTAACCCCAAGGGTACAGGGAGCTAGTGGGTGACTGAGGAGGAAGGGGAAATAGTGCTTTGTTCAAGTGCATCTACAGTAGATAAATTTAGTTGATAGGTTTTATGTTACCGCGCTATTTTGGGTTTTCAGCAGCTTCAATATAATTTATGGGTATTTGGAAGGTAAAATGGAAGCGCTTTTATGGAGGATATATAAAAGCGCTTCCATTTTACCTTCCAAGTAGATAAATTTAGCCTGGTAGGGTTACTGTGTGTGTATGTATGTATGCAGATCCATGGCACAGTGTGGGTAGCTGATGTGTGGGTGAAATAGTCCCCGAGGTCAAGCAGCAGTAGAACATTGCTTCCTCATCACACAGGATCCAGCTGATATGTCAGGCAGCATGGTGACAGCAGCAGCCTACTCACCATGGGCCAGATGTTCTAAGCGTAAAAAGTGATAAAATGGAGAGTGATAAACAGCCAGCCAATCAGCTCCTACCTGCCATGTTACAGGCTGTGTTTGAAAAGTGATAAGTACTAGCTGATTGGTTGGTTGTAGAGATGTGCACCGGCCACTTTTCGGGTTTTGGGTTCTGATTACCTTGAGGTTTTGGGTTCTAATGGGTTTTGGCAAAACACCTCCTAAGTGTTTTGTGTTTGGATTTTTTTGGGTTTTGGGTTCTGATTTTTTTGTTAAAAATGCATAAAAACAGCTAAAATCGCAGAATTTGGTGGGTTTTTTTTGCTCCTACGCTATATTGACCTCAATAACATTCATTTACACTCATTTCCAGTGTATTCTGAACACCTGACACCTCACAATATTGTTTTTATTGCCAAAGTTTGCACTGAGGTAGCTGGATAACTATGCTAAGCCACACAAGTGTGCGGCACAAACACGTGGCTCATGTAAGAGTGGCACTGCAGCGGCAGACATGATGGCAGTTTTAAAAAATAGGCCCATAAAATATACCTATCTAGCTTGATCATGCACTGTTTACCATGTGCAGCCAAGGAGCGGTGGGCATTTTGTGCAGCACAGAGTTTGTCTGCAAGTGTGTAACTGTTTTGATCACTTTAACATCCAACAAGACCCCTATCTGGCTTGATTGTGTGATAATGTAATCTGATTGTTTAATTTTGTGATTATTATTCATTTAGTATTACCAGTCGTCTCTGAAATCATTGCCTAATGGGTGTAGGGGAGTGGGCTAATCAATTTTAAGATGGCAGATGGAAGATGTAATGTAATGTAAACCATCACTAGCATTGGTTGCAGCAGTGGCAGTAACTGATGGACCCGGCTGTGCAGATAAGGAGGATGCAGACAGCGATGATGTCAAAGGGAGAGCCAGTGAACTGTTGCTCCATGCAGTGCTGGAAAACTTCGCTGCCCGTGGTGATGCCATAGGGCATGCGTAGGAAGACGTAGCACCCAATAGGGGTCATGAAGGCAGTAAGCATGGAAGAGGCTCTGTCCAGAGGGATCTGCCAAAACCCACACTTGGCATTCAGGGTGCTAAAGACCGTTGCGCCTGGCATGTCAGTGATCACCTACTCGATGGTGCAGAGTGTGTATCTGTTTTGGTCAGTTTAATATTTCATAAGACCCCTATCTGTCTTGATTGTGATTATGATTATTTATAATTAATTTCATCTGATTTTTAATTCGTGATTAGTAATATTATTCATTTATTATTTATTATTACCATTCGTCTCGTCAATCATTGCCTAATGGGTGGAGGGGAGGGGGCTAATCAATGACTAGGTGGCAGCTGGAAGAGTTCTATCTGGCTGCGACTTCTGTAACTCTATTGATCGCTAGGGTGGATTCAGGTGATCTGGCTCGCTAGGCGGGTGTTCCCTTTGCTCACTGCTTCACATGCGTCCCTCGTGAAGCTGTGCGCTTTGTCAAGGAGGATGTCCTTTTCCGGTAGAGAAGTACTGATCTTTGCTCAAGGTGTTACGAGTAGCTGCACTCCCCTGCTACAACCTCAAAACAAGTACCAAGACCCCTATCTGGCTTTATTGTGCACTGTTTACACAGTGCAGCTGAGGAGCAGTGGGCGATTGGTGCAGCAATCAATTACTCTCATTAGTGGAATGCAATCAGTTGTATGCATTTACGAATGACTCTCAGCAGTGGGCACCAGACCAGACAGGTAGATGAAGCAGTACTAGACACCACACGGTAGATACTGCAGTACTAGGCACAAGACCGGTAGATAAGGCAGTACTAGGAAGTACTAGGCACCAGACAGGTAGATAAGACAGTAGTACTAGGCACAAGACAGGTAGATACGTCAGCAATACTAGTATTGTGCACCAGCAGAATTTATAATAATTAATTTTATTATTAGCTACTGCTTGGCCGTGGCACTCAGTGGCAGACGTCAGTGCACAAGCAGCATGGAATTCTTTTTTACAGTCCCACACAGCACAAGTATTATTTTTGTTTTTATTAAATTAGATATAGCAGCTGTGTGGTTGGAGGAATATGGCCGACGTGTCGCTGGATGAACTGATCAGGAAACGGGGAATGTCCGTGGACACCGGGATGTACCGCAGGGTCAGTAACAGGGGAGGTATAGGAAACGTGAGATCCAGACTCCAACCATCTGTGAACAATCGTCCACTTGCCACCAGTTTTCAGAGAACATTTGATGCTCGTCAGAAAATTGGTGTGACTGATGCACGCCAAAAACTAGGGATAAAAGATGCCCGTGAAAAGTTGGTGGTCAAAGATGCTCGCTTCCGCATAAGGGGTAAAGTGCAGGACGCCCGTGAAATGCTGAATTCGAGAAAGCAACAGATCATGGCAGGAGACAAGCCTATCAAAGTGATGGACGCTCGTGAAAAGATTACTTTAAGAGGAGTGCTCCAACAGTAGCTGCTAAATCACCTATGGCACAAGGTTCATCGGCAATAAACCTCACAAAAACATCCAGATTCCACAACACAAGACCATTTCAGGTCTGAATAACTCTGTCAAGGGAATGCGAATAAATGTGGTCAACCACCAGCAGCAGGTCTCATCTCAGGATGATGACTATGATGATGAGGATGATGAGATGGAACTTGCTCCCATCCCTTCCAAACAGATGAAATTCACAGCTGCAAATACTTTACAGAAAAGACCAGGAACATTGGGCAACCAATTTTCACTTGGCCAAACATTACCTTTCACTAAAGTTGTACAGAATGATACGTACACTGCTCCCAGTGCTACACCGCCTGCCCCAACAGTACCTTTACTACGGACTAAAACGCTGACCAATATGTCACGTACTCTTGTTACAAAGGAGGCCCTACCAGCCGTACCACCTCCAACAGAGTCTGTTTTCAGCCCCCTAGAAGGAACGAAAATGACGGTAAATAATTGCAAAATATTGCGCTCAAGGTCAAGCTCAAGTTTAAGCCTCAGCAGCAGCACCAACACACCCTCTCCCAACCCACTACTTGACTGGAGTGAAGATGGCGGGCGCGTCAGCCGCTTATAAAGCCTCGCGAAATCCGGCACCAGGAGATGACGTTCTAATCACGCGGACGGACCCGGAATCGGGCTCGGAATGATGACGTCCGTGGGGGCTCGGATCTCTGAAATCCGAGCCCGCACATCTCTAGCAGTAACTGATGGACCCGGCTGTGCAGATAAGGAGGATGCTGACAGCGATGATGTCAAATGGAAAGCCAGCGAACTGTTGCTCCATGCAGCACTGGAAAACTTTGCTGCCCGTGGTGATGCCATAGGGCATGCGTAACCATCACTAGCATTGGTTGCAGCAGTGGCAGTAACTGATGGACCCGGCTGTGCAGATAAGAGGATTAAAAAAGGAGGATAAAAAAAATGTAGCCTCCCAAAAAGAAGTGTAATTGCAGCCGCCCAAAAAGAAGTGTAATTGCAGGCGCCCCCAAAGAAGTTTAATCGCAGCCGCCCAAAAAGAAGTGTAATTGCAGCCGCCCAAAAAGAAGTGTAATTGCAGCCTTCCTGTCCCAGCCCTGACTCCCCAGGTCAGGGAGATCACATTCTCACCCATGAAGATGGTGATGGTGACACAAATCCAAAAGAGGACAGAGAACAATCTCTTGCACACGAGACCACTGTGCTGGATACAAGACAGACCAGAGTCCACCTAAAGGTGTCGGCTAGTACAGCATCCCGAAAAGTTTCAAGGCTCCAAAAATAAAGACTGCAGTGGCAGACTCCCAAATTAATGCAGGGTGAGAGCTGCAACCAGCAGTGGGCGATTGGTGCAGCAATCAAGTGGAATGCAAACAGTTGTATGCATTTAAAAGACAAGTCCCTCATACGAATGACTCTCAGCAGTGGGCACCAGACCAGACAGGTAGATGAGGCAGTACTAGTTGTGTGTGTATCTGTTTTGGTCAGTTTAATATTTAACAAGACCCCTATCTGGCTTGATTCTGGTTATGATTGATTGATTGATTATTAATTAATTTTATGATGTGATTGATTCATGGTCGAAACCCCGTTTAACAACCTGGCTGATCCTGACCCTGATGTGCAGTTGGTCTCTGTGCTGAAAGATCCATATTTAAAAAAATGTGTGGCAGTCCACTACAGGATACCCCCTGTGCCCCTGTGGCCCAAAGAAGTTTAATTGCAGCCGCCCCCAAAGAAGTTTAAATGCAGCCTCCCCAAAAAAGTTTAGCCGCCCAAAAAGATGTTTCACTAATTGTACCCAACTGGTCATCAAAAAGAAACCAATCTTTATTGTGAAAACAAGGTATCAAGTGGCAAAGAAAAGGAAGCCAGTGATGAGAATTTTGTGAGCTGTGAAAGTATTATCAAGGAAACATAACTTTACTTAAGTTTTGAGGATAGGCTTTATCGGACCATTTCATGAATAAAGAACAGTTGATGAAGAAATTAAAGAAGTATTCATCGTTCTTGTCATTAAATAAAAAGGAGAGAGATGCGAAGGTCAAATCATTACAAAGGTTATCTGATGAGGAAAAAGCAGTTCTCTCTAAAAGGCTATGCACATATGACAAATACTACAAAATGTTTGCAAATCAATTAAAAATTGAAAAGGGGGGCCAGAAGGTTTGTACAGCTTTATCTGCTAAAAAATTTCCAACAACTTGTTCCGAAGCAACTGTGTCTGTTAGTAGGTCAGCCTGTACAACTAATGGCAAAGAAAGTGACTATCTTCAAAACAAAAGGATTTTTGCCGCTTCAGAAACTGATCGTGCTCAAGGTGAAGGCAGTCAGTGTACACCTCAGAATGCTAACCAAATACACAAAGTCCATGCAAAGATAAAGGATATTGTAAAAGAAAATTGCACTGACAAGTCTTCAACTTACAAAAACCAAGCTATGTATAAAACTGCAGTAACTGGAAAACTAAAAAAAACTTTAGCCGCCCACAAAGAACTTTAATTGCAGCCGCCCAGGCTTGATTCTGATTATGATTGATTGATTATGATAGATTGATTGATTATTAATTATGATGTGCCTGATCCTGACCCTGATGTGCATTAAAAATGACTCTCAGCAGTGGGCACCAGACCAGACAGGTAAAAAAAAGTGTAGCCGCCCAAAAAGAAGTGTAATTGAGCCTTCCGGCAACAGCCCTGACTCCTCCAGGTCAGGGAGATCACATTCTCACCCATGAAGGTGCAGCAATGAGGTGGAATGCAAACAGTTGTATGCATTGAAAAGACAAGTCCCACATATGAATGACTCTCAGCAGTAGGAATAATGAATGGTGATGCAAGATGGAATTGTCCTTGCGCCCTCCCACCCACCCTTATGTTGCGAAAATAGGACATGCACACTTTAACAAACCAAACATTTCAGCGACAGGGCCTACAAAACTGTGGCTGAAATGATTGGTTTGTTTGGGCCCCCACAAAAAATAAACCAATTCATAATATCTCCCTGTATAAACTGGCTCTACAGTAACAAGATGTCATCGTCACTCATCATCATCATCATCCTCCTCCTCCTCCTCCTCTGATTCCTCGCCCCCTTCAGTGTGTACTTCCTCATTCTCAGAGATTATCAATTCGTCCCCGCTGGACTCCACAATCACAGGTTCAGTTATAATCTCTGGAGGCAATTCCTGGTCTTCATTGAATAAGTGATAATTCATTTTTATAAACATCATTTTCTCAACATTTTTCGGGAGCAACCTCCTTCGCCGCTCACTGACCAGGTTCCCCGCTGCACTGAATACTCTTTCGGAGTACACACTGGAGGGGGGACAACTCAGGTAAAATAGAGCCAGTTTGTACAGGGGTTTCCAAACTGCCTTTTTTTCCTGCCAGTACAGGAAAGGACTGTCTGACATGTCTACTTGGATGCTGTCACCAAAGTAATCATCCACCAATTTTTCAATGTTGACAGCATCCAATGCACCGACAGTAGACATGTCAGCAATCGTTGGCAGGTCCATGAGTCCGGACCAGATGTCCAAACTCCCTCCTGCCTGTCCTGCATCCCCGCCAGCGGGTTGTGTGGGAAATCGCAGCTGTTTCCTCACAGGCACAGGTGGGGGAGAAAATGAAGGAGGAGCTGGGGCCGTGTCACGGTCCCCTTCAGATGACAATCTCCTGACCAGCAGGTCTTTGCACCTTTGTAGACTTGTGTCCGCCGGAAACAGAGACACAACATACGCTTTAAACCGAGGATCGAGCACTGTGGCCAAAATGTATTCCTCTGACTTTAACAGACTGACCACCCTCGTATCCTGGCAAAGCGTATGGAGGGCTTCATCCACAATAGCGACATGCTTTGCGGAATCGCTCCGCTTTAGCTCCTCCCTCACTTTCTCCAGCTGCTTTTGTAACAGCCTGATCAGGGGACTCACCTGACTAATGCATGCAGTGTCGGAACTGACTTCACGTGTGGCTACTTCAAACGGCTGGAGAACCTTGCACAACATGGAAATCAGCCTCCACTGCGCTTGAGTCAGCTGCAGCCCCGCTCCTCTGCCTATGTCGTAGGTGGCTGTGTAGGCTTGAATGGCCTTTTGCTGCTCCTCCATCCTCTGCAGCATATAGAGGGTGGAGTTCCAGCGCGTCACCACCTCTTGTTTCAGCTGATGGCAGGGCAGGTTGCGGAGTTTTTGCTCCCGCCCCACCCTTCGGCAGGCTGTGGCAGAATGCCGAAAGTGTCCGCAAATTTTGCGTGCCACCGCAAGCATCTCCTGCACACTCCTGTCATTTTTTATGAAATGCTGCACCACCAAATTTATTGTGTGGGCAAAACATGGCACGTGCTGGAAATTGCCCATGTTTAATGCCCGCACAATGTTACTGGCGTTGTCCGACACCACAAATCCCCAGGAGAGTCTAAGGGGGGTAAGCCACAGGGAGATGATTTCCCTCAGTTTCTCTAAGAGGTTGTCAGTGTTGTGCCTCTTCTTGAAACCGGTGATACACAGCGTAGCCTGCCTAAGAAGGAGCTGGCATGCAGGAGATGCTGCTGCTGCGGAAGGTGATGCATCTACCCAGTGGGCTGTCACAGTCATATAGTCCTTAGTTTGCCCTGATCCACTTGTCCACATGTCTGTAGTTAAGTGTACAGTGGGTACAGACGCATTTTTCAGGGCACTGAGGACACTTTTTCTGACCTCCCTGTACATCGCGGGTATCGCCTGCCTAGTGAAGTGGAATCTAGACGGGATTTGGTACCGGGGACACAATATCTGCATCAACCGTTTAAATCCCACTCCATTGATGGCGGACACCGGATGCACGTCTAACACCAACATAGCTGTCAAGGCCGCAGTTATCCGCTTTGCCATAGGATGACTGCTGTCGTATTTCATCCTCATGGAAAATGACTGTTGGACGGTCAATTGCTTAGTGAAAGACGTAGCGGTCTTACGACTTCCCCTCTGGGATGATGACTGACTTCCCCTCTGGGATGATGACTGACTTCCAGGAGCAGCAGCAGCAGCGGCAGTAGTAGTAGTAGTAGGCGTAGTGCTGCAGGATCCTCCGGAGGAATCTATGGAGTCATTCATGCAGGTGAGATGGACTGCAGGACTCCCCCCTATCCGGATCGAGGAGGAATTTGTCGAGGAGGGAGTTGGTGGTGTGCTTTTCAGGCATTTGGCTCCAAAAGGAGGACCAAGTGATTTAGGTGTAGCTGGACTGCTAGCCGCACTTTCTGGACTAAACACTGAACCATGACGCGTCTTTAGGTGACGTTGAAGGGAGGTTGTCCCTAGGTGGGCAAGATCCTTACCCCTGCTTATTGGAGTTTTACATAAGCTACAAATGGCAATACTTTTGTTGTCCGGATGCGGATAAAAAAAATTCCAGACCGCAGAGGTGGATTTATTGGTCCTTTGTCCAGGCATGACGATGGCCTTTTTCATCACATGGACAACAACTTTTTCCCCCACAGGTGCCTCATTCCCCCCTGGTGCGTCATTTAAGCAAACCAAGTCTCCATCCTCCTCGACAACTTCCTCCTCAGTGCCAGCTACATCAATATCCTCCTCCTGGTGTACAACATCACCTTCACTAATAAAATCTGGAACTAGACTGTGGGTGATCCTTCCAGCATATGCAGAGGGCGTACTGCAAATGGTGGAAGGAGCCACCTCTTCACGTACAGTGATGGGAAGGTCCGGCATCACAACCACCGCCACCCTCGGACTCTCCGTGGGGATTTGGGATATGTCTTTAGAAGGATGAGTTTTTTCCAGATTTATTTTCTGAATTTTTTTCTGTTTTTTTTTCTGAAATTTTGTCAGACTTTTTTGAGTCGGTGTCAGCCTAACTCTCTTTGATTTCCTATTGGGCGGGGAGAGAGGAGGAGGAGGACTTTCCTCGTCATCTGAAGCTGCACCACTAGTCATGAAGTTAGGCCATGGCCTTAGCCGTTCCTTGCCACTCCGTGTCGTAAATGGCATATTGCCAAGTTTAAGTTTCTCTTCCAACGATTTACATTTCATAATTTTATTCCTTTTACGAAAGTTTGGTTTCAATTGTACATGCCCTCTGCTTTCACACTGGGCATCGGCCGTGGCAGACGACGTTGTTGGCATTTCATCGTCTATGTCATGACTAGTGGCAGCAGCTTCAGGACTATGAGGAAGTGCATCTTCATCTTTCCTTTGTTTGTTAACCTCCATATTTTGGATCTCCATTATTTTTGTGGAGTTATGTCACAGAACAGCGCCACTGGAGTGCAATTATATATGTCAGTGAGTATGCACCAGCAGGCAGTTATACAGATACAGCAGTATTAGGCAGTGAGCCACACACCAGACAGGTACGGCAGTATTAGGCAGAGAGCCCCAGACCAGACAGGTAGATAATGATATACGGCAGTATTTAGGCAGTGAGCCCCAGACCAGAGGGTAGATACGGCAGTATTGGGCAGTGAGCCACACACCAGACAGGTACGGCAGTATTAGGCAGAGAGCCCCAGACCAGACAGGTAGATAATGATATACGGCAGTATTTAGGCAGTGAGCCCCAGACCAGAGGGTAGATACGGCAGTATTGGGCAGTGAGACACACACCAGACAGGTACGGCAGTATTAGGCAGAGAGCCCCAGACCAGACAGGTAGATAATGATATACGGCAGTATTTAGGCAGTGAGCCCCAGACCAGAGGGTAGATACGGCAGTATTGGGCAGTGAGCCACACACCAGACAGGTACGGCAGTATTAGGCAGAGAGCCCCAGACCAGACAGGTAGATAATGATATACAGCAGTATTTAGGCAGTGAGCCCCAGACCAGAGGGTAGATACGGCAGTATTGGGCAGTGAGCCACACACCAGACAGGTACGGCAGTATTAGGCAGAGAGCCCCAGACCAGACAGGTAGATAATGATATACGGCAGTATTTAGGCAGTGAGCCCCAGACCAGAGGGTAGATACGGCAGTATTGGGCAGTGAGCCACACACCAGACAGGTACGGCAGTATTAGGCAGAGAGCCCCAGACCAGAAAGGTAGATAATGATATACGGCAGTATTTAGGCAGTGAGCCCCAGACCAGAGGGTAGATACGGCAGTATTGGGCAGTGAGCCACACACCAGACAGGTACGGCAGTATTAGGCAGAGAGCCCCAGACCAGACAAGTAGATAATGATATACGGCAGTATTTAGGCAGTGAGCCCCAGACCAGAGGGTAGATACGGCAGTATTGGGCAGTGAGCCACACACCAGACAGGTATGGCAGTATTAGGCAGAGAGCCCCAGACCAGACAGGTAGATAATGATATACGGCAGTATTTAGGCAGTGAGCCCCAGACCAGAGGGTAGATATGGCAGTATTGGGCAGTGAGCCACACACCAGACAGGTACGGCAGTATTAGGCAGAGAGCCCCAGACCAGACAGGTAGATAATGATATACGGCAGTATTTAGGCAGTGAGCCCCAGACCAGAGGGTAGATACGGCAGTATTGGGCAGTGAGACACACACCAGACAGGTACGGCAGTATTAGGCAGAGAGCCCCAGATCAGACAGGTAGATAATGATATACAGCAGTATTTAGGCAGTGAGCCCCAGACCAGAGGGTAGATACGGCAGTATTGGGCAGTGAGCCACACACCAGACAGGTACAGCAGTATTAGGCAGAGAGCCCCAGACCAGACAGGTAGATAATGATATACGGCAGTATTTAAGCAGTGAGCCCCAGACCAGAGGGTAGATACGGCAGTATTGGGCAGTGAGCCACACACCAGACAGGTACGGCAGTATTAGGCAGAGAGCCCCAGACCAGACAGGTAGATAATGATATACGGCAGTATTTAGGCAGTGAGCCCCAGACCAGAGGGTAGATACGGCAGTATTGGGCAGTGAGCCACACACCAGACAGGTACGGCAGTATTAGGCAGAGAGCCCCAGACCAGAAAGGTAGATAATGATATACGGCAGTATTTAGGCAGTGAGCCCCAGACCAGAGGGTAGATACGGCAGTATTGGGCAGTGAGCCACACACCAGACAGGTACGGCAGTATTAGGCAGAGAGCTCCAGACCAGACAGGTAGATAATGATATACGGCAGTATTTAGGCAGTGAGCCCCAGACCAGAGGGTAGATACGGCAGTATTGGGCAGTGAGCCACACACCAGACAGGTACGGCAGTATTAGGCAGAGAGCCCCAGACCAGACAGGTAGATAATGATATACGGCAGTATTTAGGCAGTGAGCCCCAGACCAGAGGGTAGATACGGCAGTATTGGGCAGTGAGCCACACACCAGACAGGTACGGCAGTATTAGGCAGAGAGCCCCAGACCAGAAAGGTAGATAATGATATACGGCAGTATTTAGGCAGTGAGCCCCAGACCAGAGGGTAGATACGGCATTATTGGGCAGTGAGCCACACACCAGACAGGTACGGCAGTATTAGGCAGAGAGCCCCAGACCAGACAGGTAGATAATGATATACGGCAGTATTTAGGCAGTGAGCCCCAGACCAGAGGGTAGATACGGCAGTATTGGGCAGTGAGCCACACACCAGACAGGTACAGCAGTATTAGGCAGAGAGCCCCAGACCAGACAGGTAGATAATGATATACGGCAGTATTTAGGCAGTGAGCCCCAGACCAGAGGGTAGATACGGCAGTATTGGGCAGTGAGCCACACACCAGACAGGTACGGCAGTATTAGGCAGAGAGCCCCAGACCAGACAGGTAGATAATGATATACGGCAGTATTTAGGCAGTGAGCCCCAGACCAGAGGGTAGATACGGCAGTATTGGGCAGTGAGCCACACACCAGACAGGTACGGCAGTATTAGGCAGAGAGCCCCAGACCAGAAAGGTAGATAATGATATACGGCAGTATTTAGGCAGTGAGCCCCAGACCAGAGGGTAGATACGGCAGTATTGGGCAGTGAGCCACACACCAGACAGGTACGGCAGTATTAGGCAGAGAGCTCCAGACCAGACAGGTAGATAATGATATACGGCAGTATTTAGGCAGTGAGCCCCAGACCAGAGGGTAGATACGGCAGTATTGGGCAGTGAGCCACACACCAGACAGGTACGGCAGTATTAGGCAGAGAGCCCCAGACCAGACAGGTAGATAATGATATACGGCAGTATTTAGGCAGTGAGCCCCAGACCAGAGGGTAGATACGGCAGTATTGGGCAGTGAGCCACAGACCACACAGGTACGGCAGTATTAGGCAGAGAGCCCCAGACCAGACGGTATATACGGCAGTATAGCCAGTGAGCCCCAGACCACAAAGGTAGAGATATACGGCAGTATTTAATTATTTATTAGCCAGTGAGCCCCAGACCAGACGGTACATACGGCAGTATAGCCAGTGAGCCCCAGACCACAAAGGTAGAGATATATGGCAGTATTTAATTATTTATTAGCCAGTGAGCCCCAGACCAGACGGTACATACGGCAGTATAGCCAGTGAGCCCCAGACCACAAAGGTAGAGATATATGGCAGTATTTAATTATTTATTAGCCAGTGAGCCCCAGACCAGACGGTACATACGGCAGTATAGCCAGTGAGCCCCAGACCACAAAGGTAGAGATATACGGCAGTATTTAATTATTTATTAGGCAGGCAGTATTTAATTATTTATTAGCCAGTGAGCCCCAGACCAGACGGTACATACGGCAGTATAGCCAGTGAGCCCCAGACCACAAAGGTAGAGATATACGGCAGTATTTAATTATTTATTAGCCAGTGAGCCCCAGACCAGACGGTACATACGGCAGTATAGCCAGTGAGCCCCAGACCACAAAGGTAGAGATATATGGCAGTATTTAATTATTTATTAGCCAGTGAGCCCCAGACCAGACGGTACATACGGCAGTATAGCCAGTGAGCCCCAGACCACAAAGGTAGAGATATATGGCAGTATTTAATTATTTATTAGCCAGTGAGCCCCAGACCAGACGGTACATACGGCAGTATAGCCAGTGAGCCCCAGACCACAAAGGTAGAGATATACGGCAGTATTTAATTATTTATTAGGCAGGCAGTATTTAATTATTTATTAGCCAGTGAGCCCCAGACCAGACGGTACATACGGCAGTATAGCCAGTGAGCCCCAGACCACAAAGGTAGAGATATACGGCAGTATTTAATTATTTATTAGCCAGTGAGCCCCAGACCAGACGGTACATACGGCAGTATAGCCAGTGAGCCCCAGACCACAAAGGTAGAGATATACGGCAGTATTTAATTATTTATTAGGCAGGCAGTATTTAATTATTTATTAGCCAGTGAGCCCCAGACCACAGACCGCCAGACTGGCAGATTCAGTGCAGGCAGCAGTGCAGCACCAGTGGACTATATGTATTTATATTTAATATAATTAATTAATAATTATATATATAATAAATGGCACAGCACAGCACCAGAGGTATGCCCCAGCACAGAGGAGACAGTAGTACTACAGGCAGGTACACACAGTTAGACTATTCTCCTAAGCAGAGGAGAACATAGTACACAGCAGCACTGAGGGAGACAGCCCTAGCAAATAAAATAATTAATTACAGCACAGCTCACCAGAGGTAGACCGCACAGAGGAGACAGTAGTACTACAAGTACACAGTTAGACTGTTGTCCTAAGCTGAGAACAGAGTACACAGCAGCACTGAGGGAGACAGCCCCAGCAAATAAAATAATCAATTACAGGCAGCACAGCACACCAGAGGTAGACCGCACAGAGGAGACAGTAGTACACAGTTAGACTACTACACAGCAGCACTGAGAGACAGCACCAGCGATTGCAAAAGCTCAAGGTCAAGCTCAAGTTTAAGCCCCAGCAGCAGCACCAACACACCCTCTCCCAACCCACTACTTGACTGGAGTGAAGATGGCGGGCGCGGCAGCTGCTTATAAAGCCTCGCGAAATCCGACACCGGGAGATGACGTTCTAATCACGCGGACGGACCGAGTCAGGCGGGAATCTCCGAGCGCTGCTCGGAATCGGGCTCGGAATGATGACGTCCGTGGGGGCTCGGATCTCTGAAATCCGAGCCCGCACATCTCTAGTTGGTTGTTTATCACTCTCCATTTTATCACTTTTTAAGGCTTAGTCAGGGTTGCCGACTTTTACAATCTTCTCTCCGGGAGAACCCCGGAGAGGAGACTGTCAACATCACTTCTGGGGGCGGGGCCTGATGGAGACATCATCAGCCCCTGCCCCCAGTAATGCAAATACCGCAATACGCGGGTCTCCGATGAGGGGGCGGGGCTAATTATGCACAATTTTCATATTTAGCCCCTCCCCTTCCAAAACATTTCCGCAGGTCGCGTCAATTTAACGCTTCCGCCACCACTAGGTACAGGGCCGGACTGGCCATCTGGCACTTCTGGCAAATGCCAGAAGGGCCGATGGCCTGGTGGGCTGAATGTGTGCTCTGCAAATGGCCGCCAGTCTCCGGCTGGTCTGCAAAAACATGGCTGCCGGCCTCCTGCACTGAGGACATTTGTAGTGCAGGAGGACGCTACAGGAGGCATTGTGGGCCAGATGCAGTGGCGTCACTAGCGGGGGGTGCGGCTTTCAATGGGGGTGACACCATGTCCGCACCTCCTGCGGGTATCCAGACCGCATAATGATTACATCCGCCAGCGGCTGCTGCAGCTTCCTCCCTAGACATTTATGGGGCGTGTGAGTGACAGCTTACATCCTCCGATCTCTTCTGCAGGCCGGGCAGCAGTGTGAGTGGAGACTCAGTGTAGGAATAGCATGTGCACCTTGTCACCAGTAAGTGCGGGTCCCCAGCATCTTCTAGGACCACCAGCACAGGCTGCATAAGAGGGATCCCGGGAACTGTAGGAACGCACTGGAGGTATCTGCAGTCAGAGTGCCAGGTTAGTAGCCACTACACCCCCATCACAGCCTGACTCTATCAACTCCCCATTCCCCACCTACTACAGCATTTACTCTAACCAAACCAACCAGCCTGTGGTGTCCTGTGATAATTATTATTATTATACAGGGGGAGCAACCTGTTGTGTCCTGTAATTATACAGGGGGAACAGCCTGTGGGGTCCAGATTGTGTCATATTCTGTCATGGGCTTTAGGGTATGTTCCATAACATCTAATACCTCCTTTTTCTGATGCCACGCCTCCTTTCCATGAGACCACGCCCCCTTTTTGCCGCCTTAAGGTCCCGCCTACTGCGGGTGGGCTCTAAATGCCAGGGCCGATTTCTGGTCCCAGTCCGGCCCTGACTAGGTACATGAGGGGGGAAGGGGACAGCCGGAATCCGGGAGGGTTGCCCCCCTTTCAGGGGGGCCGGGAGGGGGACACGATTTTTGGGATCCTCCCGGCCATTCCGGGAGGGTTGGCAACCCTGGGCTTAGTACATCTCACCATATTGGTGAAAAGTACCTCTGTGCTGTTCTGCACTTATGATGTCCCTGGAGCAGCACCTTCATGTGGTCAGTGGGGCCTGGGAGCCAGGAGGCAGTGTCACGTGTGATCCAGTCGGTGACAGAAAATGGCACTATACGGTGCCTATTGGGCCTACACTGCTATCGCCTCTCCAGGAGAAGCATGGAGAGAAGATGCAGAGGAAGCAGGGGCGGGCTGGGCCGGGGGGCAGGGTGCCATGTGACCCCCAGGCCGCTCAATCTATTTGTGTGCAGGCCGCCTGTTTGTTTCTGAGGCTGCTGCTGCAGCCATGGCTGACCAGTCTCCGACTGGTCTTCAGAAACATGGCCGCCGGCCTCCTGCACTGAGGACGTCTAGTGCAGGAGGCCGCTACAGAGAGTGGGGCTGTGGACTCGCTCAGTCCTCTGTGGCTGTCAGCAGCTGCTGCACCTGTGTCACACTGCATTACAAGCAGCAGCACAGACAGCACAGAGGATCCCTCCCTGCTCCTGGTCAGCGTCGCTGCAGGGACCGAAAAGGGGCGGGGCTAACGTCCGGAGGGGGCGGGTCTACACTGCTTTCTATTGGCAAAAGAAGGAGAGGATGAGCTGCCAGCCTGAAGTGCCCTGAACCAGTTAAGTAAAATGTCAGTGTACTTTAACTGGTGTCAGCATGTGTACAAGCAGCGCTACTAGTGTCGGCAACTGGTGTTGGCATATGTACAAGCAGCGGTACTAGTGTCGGCAACTGGTGTGGGCATATGTACATGCAGCGCTACTAGCGTCGGCAACTGGTGTGGGCATATGTATAATAAGCGCTACTAGTGTCGGCAACTGGTGTGGACATATGTACAGGCAGCATTACTAGTGTCTGCAACTGGTGTGGGCATATGTATAATCAGCGCTACTAGTGTCGGCAACTGGTGTGGGCATATGTACATGCAGCGCTACTAGTGTTGGCAACTGGTGTGGGCATGTGTACAGGCAGCATTACTAGTGTCGGCAACTGGTGTGGACATATGTACAAGCAGCGCTACTAGCATCGTCAACTGGTGTGGGAAAATGTACAGGCAGCGCTACTAGCGTCGGCAACAGGTGTGGGCATGTGTACAAGCAGTGCTACTAGTGTCGGCAACTGGTGTGGGCATATGTACAGGCAGCGCTACTAGCGTCGTCAACTGGTGTGGGCATATGTACAGGCAGCGCTACTAGTGTCGGCAACTGGTGTGGGCATATGTATAATCAGCGCTACTAGTGTCATCAACTGGTGTGGGCATATGTACAGGCAGCTTTACTAGTGTCGGCAACTGGTGTGGGCATATGTATAATCAGTGCTACTAGTGTCGGCAGCTGGTGTGGACATATGTACAGGCAGCATTACTAGTGTCGGCAACTGGTGTGGACATATGTACAGGCAGCGTTACTAGTGTCGGCAACTGGTAAGGGCATATGTATAGGCAGCACTACTGCTGTTGCGTCTGGTGTCGGTGTGGGCGTTACGTATAAGCAGCACTACTACTGTCAAAAACTGGTGCGGGTGTTATATATAGGCAACTCTACTATTGTCGGCAACTGGTGTGGGTGTTACGTATAAGCAGCGTTACTACTGTCAGCAACTACTGTCAGCAACTGGTGTGGGCATTATGTATAAGTTGTGATACTACTACTGTCGGCAACTAATGTGGACGGTATGTACAGTATAAGTTGCGCTGCTACTGTCGGTAACTGCATTTTATATATATATATATATATATATATATATATATGCAGCGCTACTACTGTCGGTAACGCTGGGCCATTATGTAGTCATATGCAGGTGTACTCGGGGCATTGCGTGGAGCATAATGTGGGTCGTAATATCATACTGTATGGGCATTATGGTGTGCGGCATATTGTGTAAGGGGCATTACGCTGTGTGGTATAATACATAATGGGCATTACTGTGTGTGGTATAATGTGTTATGGGCATTATGATGTTATTAGTACTTTTATATGGCCACGCCTCTTCCCCATGAAGTATCGCTATTACATTTTGCCGCGCGCCTTCGGTGCGCACTATCCTATTTTTAGTGTGGTGGTGGGGCACGCACCAATTTTCTTTCTGGCACAGGGTACCAAAGTGGCTAGTTATGCCACTGGTTCTAGCATAACTAGCCAGGGGAAGCATACTGTCGGGCTCGTGATATTATACAGGGGAGCAGCCTGTGGTGTCCTAATATTGTTGTTGTTTTATTTTTATTAATACATATACGAAAAATCTCCATTTAACGATACGCTGTTACTTATGGGCCGGTGCTCTGGACTTGCCACCCAGGCTAAAAGTTGCCAGCCAGCCCCTGGAAGTATGTCAGAGGTGCAGCGATACAGTTATGCTACCGAGCCCTGCCCACAAGCCATACAAACGCCATTATTTGTGGGACTTCAGGGAGGGGGCAGGGTTAAATGACCCAAAATTTATCGATTTGCATCATTTTAGCCCCACCCCCATGAACAGCTGTGAATTTTAGCTTTTGAGTCTGCGGCTAATGGGCAAGTGGGGGCTCTGGGGAGAATGAGGGAGGCTTGGCTACCTTTCCAAGGAGCTGGGAAGGCCACACTATTTTTGTAAACCTCCAGTAAGTTCCGGGAGGGTAGGCAAGTATGGTTCAACCAGGCATCAGATTCAATATATAAAGAGTTACAAGAAGGGCAAAGGTGCCGATGGGGGGCGGGGGGAAGCACATACTAATTACCTTGGACGGGTTTGTTGGAGAGATCCGGAGTGGGCCCAGGTCAGATGCTACAGTGGACATTGTCACTTTTTGCAGTACTGCTGAGGAGTCCACCTGTGAAACTTTCAGTGCTCCCTGTGCTGTACCTGAGCCCTTGGCAGTCTCCGTCAGTCTTGAAGAATGGCTTTAAAAAGAGAGTATTTTGTTGTACTTACTTTGTGTTTTTGACAAAGGGAATGGGATTCACTTAAAAACCCTGTGTATGTACCTTTATTTTTACCACCAATCCAAAAAGGGTTGGGATCGTTGGGTCTACAACAACTAGGTCGACAAGCATTGGGTCGACACCACTAGGTCGACATGCAGCAAGGTCGACATGGGTTAAGGTAGAAATAGGTCAATGTCGACATGGATCAAGGTCGACATGGGTCTAGGTCAACATGACATTAGGTCAACACACGCATTAGGTCGACATGGGCTAGGTCGACAGTCAAAAGGTCAACATGGGGTTTTTCACTGTATGTTTACCCGAATGTCAACACAATCGACATGGACACAGTTTGAAGTGCACTGCTTCGTTCACGATGCCCCACATTTTGACGGTAGACCTAGCCCATGACGACCTAATGCTTGTGTCGACCTAGACCCATGTCGACCTAGATCCATGTCGACCTAGTGGTGTCGACCCAATGCTTGTCGACCTAGTTGTTGTAGTCATAATGACCGTATCCCTCCAAAACCAACAGTACTGTTTTTTTGCCTGGAAAGCTACAGTACTGTATGTCGTCGTCGCCGCACCACAACTTTATCCATCTGTTCTAATATTTCTCACTGTACCCTTGTATTACAGGAATTAAAAAATAATATTGTTTTAAAGCCGATGCAAACTAATGTATAATTATCAACATGCACCCTTTAAATGTTCTTTTACTTTTCACTTTCAAATGACTATTTTGAAATAAAAAAATAAAAGAAGGGATGAAGTGTTTTCATTAGGTACATACTGTATTAGACACATATTCTACCATCAATCTTACATGAAATCAATAAAGTATAATTTGCTTTAATGTCATACTCTGCATTTTCTTCTTGACACCATTTATTATCCATGAAAGGGGCTTGTCAGGAGCATTGTTGAAACTGCAGTTCATTAAAACAAGAACAGAACATTCAGAAAAATATTTTCTAAAAAAAAAAAATTGTGTCCACTTTTCTCTTTGATTTTATGACATTGAAATAGCTGACCCTAGAGTTTTCAGCTCCAGTTCTCAGGAGAGATCATTTATGAAATTAAATTCCGTGGCACTGGTGCATCTAGACACCTATATAACTTCAAGATACCAGCCTGTTCTCTGCACCACGTCAAGTGTGTCTTTGGGAGGCAGAAAAATCAGAAAAGTCACACTAAAGTATAAAAGTATAAATGTCTGCTAAGTCAAATGAAAGATCCACCCATTGTATTTATAAAAAAGTTTCTAACCTAAAACAGTATATGTACAGTCAGGGGCAGATTGGGATGGGGAACCAGCCCTGGAAATTTCTGCAAGCAGCCCTCATGGAAGTGGGGTCTATGGAGGGGGTGGGGTCTATTCAAGGGGCAGGATCCCTCCTAATAGGGCCAGTTTCTGAGTTGGACATAGTTGCAGCCATCCTTGTGTCTTCTTCTGCAGTTGTGTATGCGACAACTGCAATTCCATTGCAATTCTCTTCCTTGGTGTCATATGTGGATTGGGAATTTAAACTGACACTGGAATTTAAATTAAAAAAGTGACCCCTTTAAACTCCCATATCACCATGCTGCCACCCACACCACCAGTCTTTTATTCTTTACTCTCTCCTGGCCACGTTCAGTCATATTGGTTTGCTGGCCCACCGGGATTCTTCCCTGAGGGTTCCGTTGCCAATACCCATCTGTGTTCAGAATAGTATAATGTTGCAAACTTGTTTCTAACTGTTTATAAATCATTTAAGACCTTTCTGTACTCACCAAGTGTTTATGTTGCCCTATGGCACACTATATATATATATATATATATATATATATATATATATATATATATATATATATAGCAAGACCATGAGTCGAGGCTGCACACACAAAGCAATGCAGAGAGTGCTGGAGCTCACAAATTGGTCATAATACAAAAATGCATTAGAGAGCCAGCAACATCCAATAAAAATATTTATTTAATAATAGGCATATAAGTGCAAATCGGAGCAAAAAAAGGGGTTAAAAATGCAGGAGGAAACGTCTACTTAGCATGTTAGTAGAAAGCCATAATCACTGCGTTCATCCTCCAACAACCAGTCATCACACCCGACAGGCTGTTTCGGTGCTACTCAGCACCTTAGTCATGGGCCCATGGGCTGCATTTTTAACCCCTTTTTTTGCTCCGATTTGCACGTATATGCCTATTATTAAATAAATATTTTTATTGGATGTTGCTGGCTCTCTAATGCATTTATATATATATATATATATATATATATATATATATATATATATATATATATAAGATGTGCAGGTTCTGGTTACTCTGATTTACTCTGATTACAAAGCAGGGTCTTATTGGCTATTCCAAATCACATGACAGTTGTTGACAGTTGATAGCCAATAAGATCCTGCTTTGAAATCAGAGTAAATCAGAGCCTGCACATCTCTATAATATCTCTTATATATTTAGCCAGATCTGTCACTCATCCCCAGTGTAGCTAACGTTCCCGCCCAGCGGCATACACAAACCCGCCCCCCTAGGGAAAAGACCAGTGTTTTATGTGTATAACATTCCACTCCCTTGACATCACCTCCCCCCGCCCAGCCAGGGCTATAGTACACACCCACCATCCACCATTACTCCACAGCCACCATCCACCATTACTCCTGCAACCCCCCTCTGCCAGCACCCCACCCTGGACCCCCGCAACCCCCCTCCCGTGATTCACGGGACCCCCGCGACTGCCCCTCCTGTGATTCGCGGGACCCCCGCGACCCCCCCTCCCGTGATTTGCGGGACCCCCGCAACCCCCCTCCTGGGATTTGCGGGACCCCCGCGACCCCCCCTCCTGTGGTTCGCGGGACCCCCACGACCCCCCCCTCTAGCGATTTGCGGGATCCCCGCGACCCCTCCGCGATTCGCAGGCCCCCCGCGCCCCCTCCCGCAATTTGCGGGACCCCGCGACCCCCCCCCACTCCCTCGATTCACGGGACCCCCGCAACCCCCCCTCCCACCATTACATCACCTGAACAATGGTTATCAAGGTGGAAATGTGGGTTAAATGCTGTTGGCATACTGCACTAATGTACTTACTGGTGTCTGTGGCATTTGGGAACCCCCTGCACCCCTGGGTCCTCCATATTCTTGAGTTTCTTTTCTCTGCACTTAGTGATGGTATTTACTGGTTGGATTGGAGTCTAGAGACTTTACTTGTGGTTCCCGAGAGTCCAGGGCGATCTTACAGTATGCCACTTTGAAAAGTTTCTTGTGCTTTGGAGAGGTTTGTCCCCTCTCTGCTTGCAACAGTGATAGAGGCTGTAATGGCACCAGTCATGTGTACTTTCCCCCAATATATTTCAACAACCCTGGCCTTTATCAAGGATGTGTAGTGCAAGACAAGGTGTGGTTTAAAAGAGGAGAATGACCAGTGAGGGGATTTGTGGGTGTGGCTTGCACTCCCATATTGCTATAGTAACCACAACTGAGGTAATAAATTCTGCTGGGTAAACACTTGTCCAATCTCTACAGGTCATACTTCAGATCAGACTGTTACTACAACCTACTGCAGGCCTGTGTGCAGATTCTACCTATAATCCTCAGTACACACTTGTCCAATTTTTCATCAGAACAGCAATCTGCATCTGCTGAAACACTCTGTTGAAATAATAAAATCGCCCATGAAGGGGGATTTATAATGATAATGAGATGGCAAAGAGAGGAATTTATTTAATAACAATGGGCACAATGAGATGATCATGGGCATATGTTTGGCAGGTGCGGCAGGAGGTGCTTACCTGTTTGCTAGGCTGAAAGTATACGTAGCCTAGTGAACTGGTCTGAATCAGGCCCTTTATCTGCTCTTCGTATGGCATGGTGTGTTGTCTAATTTGGGGACTGTCTGTATCTTTTTAGAAACATGTTGTTATGTTCTCCTGGAAAGTACAACATTCTAAGGACTTGCAGTATCTCATTTAGATTTTATTTAGATTTTAATTATACTTGCATACCATCCCCCCCCCCCCCAACCCAGATCGGCCTAGAGGCTCCCGGCCTCCCTTATGCCCTCCCCCTCCTCAGCAATTACAGCTCTTGGGAGGGGACAGGGCTAAAATCAAACCAGTTAACATCATTTTAGCCACACCCCTCCTCTTAGACCCATGAATCATGGCATTTGCTGTTATGGGGGCGTGGCTTGATTACAATAGGTTATGCACTGTTGTTCCCACCCCCAATGTATTGATGAGCATATCCTAGCTGTGCTTTTAAAACTCTATATCAGATGGATATTATCGTACAACATAGTGTTATCCCTTAACTATTTTGTTTAAAATCAGAACATGGACATTGATCTGTACACTACAGGCTCAAAAAGAAATCCACATTAGTTGCAGCCCACTGGCTGATCTGTAATTGAATATCCCCAGCAGATTAATTAGCCCTATGTAATTAATAGAGGTTAATTGAATCCACAAAATATATTTTTTTCATTTCTGTCTGTAACTGGATTTTTTCTTTGAATAACAGACAAGTAGTAAAGATTTGGTAACCCCAGCTATTTTCCATATAGTTGTAATGGTGACCTTCCTATTCAGTTTTGCTTTTCCTCATGTGACAGAGGTGTATTCCATCATTGAATACTTTTAAAAGAAGTCATCATTTTTTTTTCAATCAGAACGCTGACTGGAGGCTCGTCCTTTAAATGACCACAAGATATAAGCAAAGGTTTTCCTTTCAATCGTCACCTTTAATTGAAAGCATTCCCAAAAGTCCTACTTGTCAACCTCTATTTTATGCAGTAAGCCGAAATCATTAGTGATTAACTGACCACAATTTTACTTACACATGAGGTTTTAGGGAAGTGCTAACAACTACAAATAATAGAAAAGTGACTCTTGTTCACAGAGGAAAAATACCAGTTACTGCATTTTGGAAGCTGAAAATATTTCGTTTAATCTGTGTCTATCATTGACGTGTCTTTAGGAGCAACGCCTGGTCCACATAGGCAGGTACAATTTAGGTGGGACTATAAGAACTTGCTCCATTTACAGACTTACAGTAGCTACACTCATCCATCCTGCAGCCTGGCCGAGGCGTGGGTACAACACAGTAGATGCGTCAGAGGGTGTGGTGACACCCGGTGCACTCTGCATTAACACCTCCACCATGCCAAAAGAGCAACCACCCAATAGGGAATAGAATGGCCAAATTGAAAGGGGTTGTTCTCACCTAAGGGATGTGCTCAGCATCCATGGAGATGCTGTCTGTCCCCAGGAGGTGGGACTGTCTGCAGCTCTGGCTCGGTATCTGTGACAGCAAGCAAGTGCTGCACCCAGAAAGTATCACACTAATGCACCAAGCTTCTGCCACTGCACGGGAGCTGGCACTTTGGTTTCACCTCTATTGAGGGTGACTCCCTGATGCAATCTCTACCCCCAGTACCCAGCTAGTAATGCCACTGCAACACAGTTCCTGGTCTGTGACATGGGAGGTCCTACTGGTTGGCTCGCAAAGCAGTAGTAGTTTGCTGCTTTGCGAGCCTTATAACACTGCTCGCCAGGTGTGCGAATGCCCCCCCCCCCCTGCTGCATGGTGAATGTCCATTATGCAATGGATATTTCGCATAAACATCCATTCGCAGACTAGCGTGTGGGCCCCAAGTCATTCCCAGACCATTAAATGATTTCTGTAGTGCTCGCAAATCTAAGTTAGTCTCCGCTGACTTAGATCTGCGGCAGCGTTTTCCTGGGTACACCCGAAAAACGCAGGGCATTTGCATGCGAATGCCCCCTGCCTGCCTCATACCCCCCCTCCCCTTTGTGAGCACCTCGGAGACTATGCAAATCCCTAAAGGTACCCGCATAGAAGCCTTTCACTCATGCACATAAGCGAATATGCGCATGCCCAGAGCTTCAACATGGAATTGCAAATGTACGGGTGAGTTTGCAAACCAGAATGAGGGCCAAAGTATGCTGCTTATGTACTCCTATTGGCATGTGTACTTACATGCACACTTGCATCCTAGTTGTATGTACACTTTCCGTGCCAAGCTAAGCGTGATCAAGACTAAAAATTCCATCTGCAACAAATACTGTCACTGGGCAAAGCCAGTGGAGAATCACAGAGTCGCCACTAGGGTTGCCACCTCTCTCATCACTGATTCCTGGAGATTTCCCCCCCCCTAACTGTAATGCATGCGCCGAAGGTGCACGCTCTCCCGAGGGAAATGGGTGTGGCCTTGTGAAGTGGGCATGGCCTATTCAGAAAAGAGGGTGTGGCCTATTGTTACATTATATATATAATTTAAAAAAAAATATATATATATACACACACACACACATGAAAAGAATGCATCTACGTTTCGGGGAACGCACTCCCCTTCATCAGGATACAATAATGTGTAATAGTGCTGCTTATATAGTGATTCTTACCACACAAATCACTATATAAGCAGCACTATTACACATTATTGTATCCTGATGAAGGGGAGTGCGTTCCCCGAAACGTAGATGCATTCTTTTGTTTGAATACACTGGTTTATTGTTCATCTAAGTCTCCAAGTGCCGCCTCATTTCTTCTGACTACATGTGTGGACCGCGGTCCTTTAGGAGGGCACAGGAGCACGATACCCCCATGGGGGGCGGACCGCTGGAGTGCCGGAGCCCAGACAGCTGTTTATATATATATATATATATATATACACACACACACATGTATGTACATATATATATATATATATATATATAACCAACTGATGGACGGCGGCACTCAGAAATGACGACACGTACACATGCCAATAACTGCCAACGTTTCAATGTCGGAACATTTTCGTCAGGGCCCTGACGAAAATGTTCCGACATTGAAACGTTGGCAGTTATTGGCATGTGTACGTGTCGTCATTTCTGAGTGCCGCCGTCCATCAGTTGGTTGTGTGGGGGAGCCATAATTCATGGAGTCTCGTAACGGAGGAAGGCAACAGAAACAGTAACCATTTGTGTCGACTGAGTGCCAGAGCTACAGTACGTATATATATATATATATATATATATGTGTATATATATATATGTATATATATATATATATGGAGTATATAGAGAGCACTAATGTTTTCCACCACCTAATAGATTTATCACCAATAGTTGAGACTGTAAGTGTCCAACCGGTAATAATAAAAATTTAACATTTTAATAAAATTCCGTGATTCACATCTGATTTTTATTTACACAATGAAGGTTCAAAACCCAACGCGTTTTGTCTTTAAAAAATACTTCCTCAGGGGTTCAGACACATAAGAATCGAAACATATAAATGATGCAACATGATCCTTAAAACAAATTAAATCCACAAGATCCCATGATCTACAATGAGGTGTGATGTCTCATAATTTAATTAGTGGTCGGGTATGACAATAAAATTAGAGCAATATGTCGAATCGTTTTCAAGACAGTAGACACTTTAGAATTCGATCCCAAAATGGAGACACTTGGTCCCTTGGAGTTTAAAAAGGAGACGGGGTGGATAACCCAATAGTAGCCAATATCTGGAGTAAAAGTACATATGAGCACCTCCGGCTGCTGGAGGTGCTCATATGTACTAGCCGCAGTCCAGGGTGACGCACACCCTGGACGGCAGCTTGTACTGGTTGCTAGTGATACAGGGCAGGCATGCACTTTGACCTGAGGCCAGTGCGTGCTGCGCCTGCCCATCCACCGCAGATACGTTGAGCGATGCCTGGTGATGACGCATGATGACGTCGGTGCACTCCCTGCTGGAGAAGCCAGCTGGTGACCATGATGATCATATGTATGATGATACATACATATATCCATCACCAACATTTGGTCAGTTTACCTAATATAACATTGGTGGCCAGGGGTAGGCTGGCTGTGCGGCTGTGCAGGGCCAGGGCCAGTGCAGGGCAGCTGGCAGGCAGTGGCAGTGGCGGCAGGAGGACTGCTGTCTGAAGAGGCAGAGTGACACGTCGCTGCATCCGGATGTATGTGCTGCTTACTGACACCCGACACACACACACGCACGCCGTGGGCGGGCGGCACGCATTCAGGGGGGAGAGAGGGAGAGGCGGGTTGGGAGCCTGGAGGCTTTTATAGACACCCGAATTCCGTGAGAATCCCGGAATCTGGGAGACTGGAAAAGCCTCCGGTAGAGTTGGCACTCAAAACGTGAGAATCCCGGATATCCGGGAGAGGTGGCAATCCTAGTCGCCACACAGACCCTGCAATATGAGTGGGATCCAGGAGACACAAAGCTTCCCGAGATGCTGCAGTATGAACAGGACCCTGTAGGCACAGACACTAGTATGAGTGAGAGCCCACAGACACAGAGAAACAAGGGACCCACAGACAGACAAGTTATTTTCTATTTCATATAAATGAAGAGATGTAAACCATTTATGTTGTCAAATTTCTTAGCACACATTCTCCAGGGATGTGCATTGAGATAAATGGCTGAGGAGTCCCTGGCAGGTACCAGAGTCAGATTTGCACACAATATATGAGCCATGGGGTACATACCAGCATAATACACAAGTGCAGCAGTATATACTGCTCGATGGTTCGATGGCTTTTGATAAGAGATGTGCAGAAAGGGTAGCCTCACCTGTAATAGGCTTTTTACTCCTGAGTTTTGACTATAAAAATGATTAGAATAATAAAAATAAGATTTTTTAAATATATTCTTTGTATTTTTGACTTACGATACTTTATAAATTCAAAACGCCAGCATATACAGTACGTTAGTAAGACAGGAAAGGCTGTGCATCACCTGCCTAACCCCACCACATGCCACTGACATTCTATTCGGGAGACTTGCTTGGCACACAGTCACTGTGGAGGTATTTTTGACTTCTTGTGGGACAATGCACACAACTCCGCCTAAACCCTCTTCATTTACTTATCCATCACAAGTATATATATATATATATATTTTTTTAATAGTAAAAACAACTGGGTTGTAGGTGTGCACTGGTAATAGATAATTTTATTCATATCTATTACCAATGCCTAAATATTTTCGGTACTTTATAGTATCTGGGCGTCCGATTTAGAAATCGGATCGGATCGCATCGCATCGCATGCGACCAAATCGTATGCGATGCGATGGTCAAGATTTTTCCATAGGATTCAATGTTAAAATGGTCTGAGTCCATTTTAACATAGAATTCAATGGGAAAAATGGGTCCTTTTCCTTTCCCCACTATCCAAGTGGGCATGGAGTTGGATATAAACCTGTGGCGAGCGTAGCGAGCCCCGCGTGGGGACACAGAATACTTTTTAAGAAATATGCGTCCCCTCACGGGGCTCGCTTCGCTCGCCACGCTTCGGGCTCGGTGGCTCGCTGCGCTCGCCACGCTATATAAAATCAACTCTATGCCCACTTGGATAGTGGGGAAATGAACAGGACCTTCTTAACATTGAATCCTATGCAAAATCGCATCGCATCGCATCTGATTGTATGCCTTAAGGTAAGGCATACAATCACAAAATCCGACGCCCAGATACTACATAAGTACCATATTTTTACTATATACAGTATATACCTTGTATATTGTTATATTTATCTCATTGTATTAAATGTATCAATTTTTTATTGAAATTTCCACATGACTGATACTTTCTTAGCGCAGTTTTAACTCTTCCTGTTTTTCATTGTTGTCAGTACCTGCTCGTTCAATGTATCTGATCTACGGATTAACGGCGTCTAAATCAACAATCACGTAGTCGACCACTCTTGGTCAAAAGCGTCTAGTGAGACATTTAAAGATAGTCGACAGCATCTAGATCGACATTAACAAAAGTTTGATGCAAGCATTAGATCTGCAGGAACGTGATGGACATTAACAAGGTTGAAACAAGTTTTTTCTTATTTTTTTGCTTTTGACCGACTTGGTTCATACTTTACCATCCAAATGGTCATAGGATTAGATTAAAATGCTGTGCCGAGCGTAGTAAGGCTCCATGCCCAAAGCGAGTGGCCAGAAGTGTGGGGACATGGTACACCTATTTGGTGTCCATGTTGACCTACTGTATGTCAAACTTTGGTTACTGTAGATCTAGAAGCTGTTGACTATCTTTAGGCATCTAAGTAGACGTGTTTGACCAAGAGTGGTTGACCACGTGATTGTAAATCTAGACACCGTTGATACCAGAACCCTCATTCAAACCCAAGCAGCTAGCATGTAAACATTGCATGCAATTGGCTGTGCTTTCCCATTCATTTCTGTGGGGACCAAACTTCAGATGGATTTCTGCTCGGGCCTGCATTGTCAATTCAAATAGATGTGAAAAAACAGTGGGGTTGTACTCAGCAGTTTTCATAGTTTGGGTGATGAATCGATTTTGCAGCAGTAATTTTATCTTTCAACCTTGGAAGATCTCTATTTCTTAATCACTGGCACCAGCAATGTTTCCACTCACCTACAGCAATAAAATGTAACAACTAAATGAAGTGAAAACTTCATAAATTGCCTGATTAACTCGAGATTAACACACAGAACAAATATCTAATATTTCAGGCTAATTTTGAAAGCAGATATATTTTTCAGTTGCTCTATAAATATATGTTAATCCAAAGAAGAATGAAGAACCTTAGCTTTGTGGGGTTATAGCTGAATTATCCCTGTCTTTTAATTACTACATAAAATAAGCCATATTTCTAAGTAAAGTTGACACTTTATTTGTCAGCTTCCCTAAGAACTGGCACTACGACCCATGCATGCAAAAATTGTTTTTAATTGAGTGCAGACACTATATTTATCCTTCACTTTCATTATACAAATCTTAAGACGCAGTTAAAGTTAATATCGGCCCGTCTTCTTCATAGCATATTTTCTTTTATGGGAAACTAATGCTAAAAGACCCAATTAATGAAGATGGTTTATGCCTATGCATTATTATAATGGATTCCTTTGTTCTATACTTTCTCTGTGTCATGACTAAGTCATTAATCAATTGATGCTGAAAAATAATTGTCTAGTTCTTAACAATTTTCCATTGTTGAACCATTTGGAATTTTAAGATAAAGATGCACTGGCTGCTCTGAAAAAATACCGTTTTAGATTACCCTCCATGGAAATGTGCACATATTGTTTGAAATGCAAAGTAGTTGACCTGATGTTAATGTATTTTAGTGAACTGTTGTTCAATTGACTATTCAATCTTTTTTTCTAGAAGAGTAGACTTCATTAATAAATTAAAATATTTTTGTCTGTTATTATATTACTCTAGCTATAAATCACATTTTCCAATGCTTCAGGTTCAACTAAAACTGGCAGGTTAAAAGAGAACCTATTTTTCAGTAAAACAAGTGTATCTGAAATTCCAGACATTTGGAGTGAAAATTAAGTTGTCAACTATCAACTCATGTTCAATAGTAAACTTGGGAAGTCTAGGTGACACCTTTACTTAAGACAGCCTGTCTTGCTCACCTACTGTAAGCTAATGATAGGGCTGTATGTATATTATTGTCCAACAGTGCATGAGTCTTGCAGTGGTGCTCCCTGAGAGGGACAGTGAGGGATCATTTTGAGGAGGCAATGGGGAGTGGTCTCAAAAATTTGGAATTGCCCAACTATTTTTAATGAGCGTCTCGGCCTGCATCTGTGGTCCTGTACACAGTAACAGTGGCTTTTGTGTCTGGCTTCTTGCAGCCTTTCTGAGCGACCATATGGCTACTTATAAGTTTGATGACTGACTAATCTGCAATGGACAGATGCTGCTTCGTTATATGCAGTTACTGGGACTATTCCTGCTATTATTGTGCGCCTTAATACAAAACCAGATGTCTGTGGTTTTTGCATATTTTCACATAGTTGCTGGATACTCATTTGCAGCTGCAGAGGCATTAGTGTACATCTTTAAATCAGCCCATTAGATGTCTATGTACTAAGCCTTAGAGAGGGAGCTAAAATAGCACCCAAATTACTGCTAACTGCCATTAACTGCCACAACATGCTAAACATAGACTGTAAAATGACAGTTAGGGGCTTTAGATTGGTACTTTATACCAACTATTTTTATCTCTATCTCCGGCTTAGTACATAGAACCTAAAGTATTCAAGCATAAGGCACTACTGTATAGCATAGACAGGCCTCATTTAGATCATGAGTTAAATATATATTTATACCAAAAGTGTTGTGGCCATTTTCAATATATCAAAACTTGTTACAATTAAAACTGTTAATTGATTCAGCAAAAAAGGACAAAAGTGAAAAAATTGATTTATAAGTTATGTTTTACTGTACAGTATATCCTATTATGGACATCTTTCCAAAAATATAATTTTCTGTTTTATCAACAATACAATTTACATGTCAGTGAGGAAAAAAAATATTTTCTATCAATATGGCGAATAATTTTGTATATTAATGTAGATGAATTAGGGGTTTATAGTTTCATAAAATAGGGGAAACATTGGGGGGAATTCAATTCACAGTGCTAAATTACCATGGTCAATTTATCCCCTAGGGGTATTGAATTGTCATCAGTAGCTAGCACTATTAGGATTTTTTTCACCATTCTGGCAGGTGAGGCAGGTGAAACAAAATCCCTGATAAGTGCCTTTTTTAAGGGCTGCAATTATAAAAACACATGGATCCAGGAACAATTAATTTTACACATGGACAAATTATGTAAAATGTTAGGGGTGTAAATACATTTAAAATGTTTTTATGTATCTCAGTCCGAGTTATAGTGGGACTAATCTTGGCAGGAACTGTGTGGCACAAATATGATTGCACAGAACTGTGTTGTCTTGTGGGAGTGTCATGGACATGTAGCTTGAGTTCTCTATGATTCTGAGTTATACATATATAAAGGGAAGTCTGTGTCAGACTGATCTTTTGCAAAGGATGGGGCTGATGTAGGTGGCAAAAGAGTTGCTTCCCTCTTGATGCCACATAAATGAATACATTAGCCCTATAGAAAATTGCATTAGCATAAGTGGTAAATCTGTATTCCGCAGCTTCACGCAAACACAACCACTTAGGTCCGACTCAGAATCAGCTCCCTTTAAATGTGTCTCACCATAGTTTTGTGTGCTTGCTTTTTGTGTTTGCTCATAACTTAGCTCCAAAGTGTCTAAAGCTTTTGCAGTGTTGGTGGTTATTATTTGAGGAAATACAACTCTGCATTAAGCTAATTGTAAGAAATTATTCTGCATTGATGTAATAATCAAGGATTTCACCATATTATGGAGAGAACTGCAAAAAAATAATAATTTAAAGAAAAAGTTATAATCACTATTTAGTAATCTACTCATTGTTGTAATAACCAATATAGTAATAGTAATAGTAATATAAAAGAAAATCAACTTATACATAACAATTTTCTATATCTCCCCAAAATTGGCAAATTAAAGAACAGTTAAAACTATGAAAAATCTGGTTTGTGTATTGAAACAAAATCACCAAAAATGTTTCAATGGTTCCAAAACTCAAGATTAATTCAATTTAGTAAGATGGGCATACAAATTTATTTATTTGCATGTTGTTTGTACAGGTTCCCTCATAAACTTAATTAACATTTATGAACACATTGAAATTAATATTAATTTAACTATCATTACTGTGATTGTTATTATTATTGTTATTATAAAATGTTAGGGCATTACTATCTTCATCATCATTTTCTGACATTGTCACAAATCACATACTGTATGAAGTTGACAAAAGAGGTGCAAATAGGAGACTGAAGGTAAAGAGACTTATGGATATGAGTACTTACACTTTACATGGAAACCCTTCTATATAATTTAATTGAAATACAAATAATCCTCTTTTGACTTGATAAAGTCCACAAAAAGGCCTTTCTCGACCTGGAGCTAGTCAGCATATTATTGTTACTGAATCAATTGCCGGTGAGCCACCAGACACCTGGCACTTTTACCACTGTGCCTGCTGTTTCAGATCAAGTTCTTATTGCATTCATCTAAGAGCATGTTCCAGACCCATTTACCTGTGTTTTAAGACATTATTGTAGCTAGTATTATTGTTAAGCCTGCTTGACATTGACTTATTAAAATTGGTTGCTACATTTAGAGTACTCTGTGCCCACACTAAGAATTTTATTCCCAATTCAACTAGTTCTTTTGATACAATGTAACAAACTGCACTGTGTGTCAATTTGAATGCTATTTTTTTTAAAACAATCTTACAAACTTTATTGCTGCTGTTGCAATATATTTATATTGTTACTATTATTTTTACTATTTTATTTTTTTCTATAATTTTTTACTATTTTATTTTTACTATTATTTATATTTTCATGCAGTTGTGTGTAAGAGGCTAGTATTATACTGTGTATATACTATTTGTTTATGAATGCATTTTATATACATTACGTTCAGTATGCTGTTAATGAAATAATCAATTTCGTGCTTGCAGTCAAGGTTACTTATTTACCAGCACATTCTGCCTTTTATATTTTTCCCCTAAATCATCAGATATAACAGGTAAAATGAAAATTCAACTTGAAATGAATCTCCAAAATGTTTTCAAGGGTTCCAAACACTAAAGATGAATTCAAATTAGTGAGATTTGCCTATTTATTTTCATGTTATTACCCAAAAATTCCATAATTACCTTGTTGAATTTTCTGAGCTTGTTGAAATTGGTGTATTATTACTACTATTATTATTATTATTATAATTATTGTTATTAATATTTTGTATTTTCTTTATGAAAAAATTGGTAGGCCATTACTATCATCGTCCTAAATCACCTGCTCCTCTTTTATCCTTAAGGAGTTACCAATCTCTGCAAACAGAATAAATTGGACAAGATAAAAATCAGACATAAACAAGTGCAGATATAGCTGCGCTCATCTATCCCATGCCAATCGCAATGCGCAACTCTCATGGTGATTGGCACAATCCCCTCTCCATGCACGTGCATCTAATTCACTCCTGCAGCTCATAAAAATGCATTGAGCAGCAATATCACAGCGTGGTGATTACGAGCCATGGGTGCAAATGGCTAGATGCATGGAAGATGCATATATAAGACTGTTGGTACAGAGAACTATGGCCCTTATTCTGATTGACGCGGACTTTACCGCATTCTTACGGATCGCGTCTTTTCGCCGTCTGCGCATGCGTGGAGAACGCAACGCGCATGTGCCACGCCTAGACTCCGTACCAGTTCGGCAAAATCCCGTCCAAAACTGTTGGCCGCAATCAGTCGGGAAATATGGGCGTATTATGGGCGTCATGCGGAATGGCACATGGGCGTAGTTTCAAAGTGGGCAAAACGGGGCGGAAACATGGGCGGACACGGGGGAGTACACTTATGTTGGGGGGCGTACATTCGGAAACCACTCCGAATGCACGCGATCAAAAAGGGCAGAAATGTGCGGTGTCCACAAGTGTACTATTGCTTTGCGTACACCACTCGTTCATGCGGTAGGCGAACGTACGCCTAATGACTACAACCATTAACACCTGAACCCAATAGAATCTACTCCTTTACTCATTACTCACTAATAGGACGCTTGTCAGTGCTTTAATTGAAACCATTGCTGCTTCAAGGAACCCGTACTAAACACCCACATATGCTGTACTTGTCAGACACTTTCAAACTGCTAACAATGGACATGACAGAATATTAATACTAGCAATACCCATGTGTATTTGACATGTACTCATGAAACCACACATTTTGGGTAAAGTAAACACATTTATTTATATTCATGTCACAGTCAATGGCAGTGTGATGCAATGACCATAAAATAATACATACAAACAATAAACAACATGGCAGGAATGCCGCAAAATAAATAATAATACAAAACAAATATAATTGCACACAGATGGACTCCAGCACCTCCTATGTGCCACTGCACATGCAGCCAGTGGGAAATGATGAGGCTGCTGGCCCTTCTACAGCAGGGCAAGCTGCACCTGACCATTCAACAGCAGGGCACCCTACACCTGGCCCTTCTGCAGCAGGCCAACCTGCAGCTGGCTCATATGCACCATCAGCAGAATCATTTGGAACACAACCGGGGACTTCACAAGATAGTACCATGGCCATCACTTCAAGTACAGCTGACAGTAATGCCAGGCAAAAGAGGGCAACAGGGGAACCACAAAGGACATATGAAGCAAGGCCTCAGCTGGTTCCCCTCAGCACGTGATTGGACACAAGAAGCTGACACACACAGCACAATGGAAGATTTGGGAACACATAACGGCAGAGATTAATGCAGCCACAAGTTCATTTCCGACCACGTTTGGCCTTGGTAGGCTCCTTGGCCTGTGCAGCAGCTCTTCGGGGACGGCCAGATGCTGGGGCAGGTGGAGCAGATGATGTGGAGGGGTTGGCTGGTCTACCCCTCCTGCCAGCAGGGAGTGTTGCCGCTGGTAATGCACCAGAAACGGATGCCATTAGGACCCTGTTGCTGGTAACCAGCTCCACCATAAGCTCATTATGGTGGAGGAGGAGATCATTTTGGCGGGTGGCTTGCTCGGCCAGCACCTGAGCACTTGCAGCCATGGCCTGCATGCTCGCAGCCATGGACTGCTGGGTGCTGACCAAGCTCGCCAGGATCTCCTCGGTCCTACGCACCCGTTCTGATGCCAAGTCTCCCTGCTGGTTGATGTCCCCAAGCACCTCGGCCAAGGCGGCCAAATCGGCTTGGCCCGATGCCTGCTGCTGCACAGGCCTACCTCTGGGGCCAGGTGGCACGGACTCCTCCACCTCCTGAACAGAGTCGTCACCAAGCGGTGGGGTGTCTGTGGGCAAAGATAAACACAATTAGGAGACATTCTACGATAATTACTTGCCCAAGTTTATGGCATGACCAATATTTACCTTCCAGAAAAGACGCAAACACTTCAGCTGGGGCCTCGCTATCCATAGTGCTCACCCCCCGGATCTCCTCAACTGATATGCAGCTCTCGGCCATCACCTCCAGGGGGGTGAGCTCTAGCCCTGATGGCATGGGGCCGGCCCCAGATGTCTGGCTGTGGTCCCACCGCTTGGTCAGCTTCCTCTTCAGGTTGGTTTTGAAGTCCTGCCACCTGCAATGTAAGTTGACATATTAATACATGTCACTCCCAATGTTAGCTGTTGCAGCCATTGCTCTGTGCTACATATTTCAACATGTGATTATTGTCCCATATATAATATTACATGCAACTATGATATCAACCGTTACAATACACATTCACAATCACCCTACTCTAACTCACAATGAAATTACATGGCAATAATGTATGTGTATCGTAACAACCTCACGGGCCATTTGCTAAATGCATCTAAGCATCAATTCAATCATTACTTGGCTATTACTGGCCACATGTATCACAAAACAACTTGCCTCTTCTTCACATGGTCCGTCTCACGAACTTGTGGCGCTACTTCATTAATCTCTGCCGTTATCTGTTCCCAAATCTTCCATCTGCGTGTGTGTGTCAGCCTCTCGGATGGACACTCTATCCAATCACGTGCTCGGGGAACCAGGATGGCCAGCTCCTGTGCTTCATATGCCTTATTTTTTTTGGGTGGTTCCGCTGTTGCACTGGCTCGCCCCTTGCCACGTCCCTGGCCACGCCCCCTGGCACCAGTCGCTGCACTTGAAGTGCTGGCCATGGTACTACCTTGTGAAGTCCCCTGTTGTGTTCCAAACAATTCTGCTGATGGTGGATATGAGCCAGCTGCAGGTTGGCCTGCTGCAGAAGGGCCAGGTGTAGGTTGCCCTGCTGTAGAATGGTCAGGTGCAGGTTCCCCTGCTGGAGAAGGGCCAGCAGCCTCCTCATTACCCACTGCCCGCATGTGCAGTGGCACATAGGTGGTGCTGGAGTCCATCTGGTCAAATAGTTGCTGCAGCACTGGGTCCACCTCTGGTTGGGATCCAGACATGTTAGCAACAACATTGTCACCTTCTAATACACCTTTATATACTGTTTGTGTAATCTGTTTGGCGGACATCAGCGGCAGCTGCGTTCCGTGCGTGAGCGTACGTCGCTGGTTTTTCGCGCCGCATACGGTGGCGGAAATTCCATTGTGTAAAACCTGGCGAAAGTTCGACATGAAATACTGGTCACCAATGCTAACATTGCATAGAATCTTCTGATACACCTGTGACTATTGCTCAATACACATGCTATTTGCTAGCATGACATGACATTTCATTCATGACTACTGTGGTATTGTGGCGTTTTAGTGCAAGCTAAAAGTAGCCCATTCCCTTAGAGAATCCAGGCCACAAGTCATGCAATACTCATCTCTACTGTTATAGACCACACATGTGAGAGCCCTATAAATAATGTCTTCCTGCTAGAATCATTTGTCTTCAGATCTGGACTTGTCAGGGTCTAAGGTAAGCTCTTCCATGCTCCTTGTAGATATGATATCCATTAACAATGTAAGTGTATGAATGTATGCACTATTGCCTCACTGACTACAGATTGTTGGGCCAGCAAAGTGGTGTATTATTATTGCAACATGTCACATGTTCACTATTTCACTCACAGGGCTTAAACCTGTGTGGGTTCATCTATTGCAGGACAACATGTCCCAGCAATAGATGAAATGTGTCATAGTACATGATGTCGGCAAAAAATGCTGACACCTTTATCTGTGTGTTTTGGACGGTGTGTATTGAGTTCATATTATTGTGTCATCATTAGAGAGTCAAATGGATCTGCGGGATTTCATGGGGCGCCCATCTATTGTACGTATTGAAGGCTACAAATCTATTTGTAGTGGGATATGGCCATTATGTGCATAGGTGCATCAGTATTTATGTTCATTTCTTTATAGGTTGCAGAAGCTATTATGCGCTACATGGAGAGGAGGCTAAGGGCACTTGCGGCTCTCCCCACTCGTCGGCCAAGGAGGCCAGGACGTGCTAGAATCTATCGCACACGGGTGACTCTGTTTGCTATGCCCGATGATGAGGTACTTACTAGGTACCGGTTACCGCCACATGTCATTCTGGATCTGCTCACCTTAATTCAGAGCGATCTGGAACCTCTACACGGGATCACGACAGCAATTCCGCCTCACACACAGCTGCTGGCGGTGTTGCATTTCTGCGCCTCAGGATCATTCCAACAAGTAGTGGCAGTACTTGCTGGAATATCTCAGCCGGCCTTCTGCCGAATCCTGAGGCGTGTGACGTCGGCCATGTTCAGGCGCAAGGGGCACTTCATGGCCATGACATTTGCCACCGAGACCCTGCGCAGAAGCCAGCAGGCCTTCCATCAAATTGCTGGCTTCCCTAATGTGATAGGGGCTGTGGATGGCACCCATGTACCATTTGTGCCTCCATCTCGAAGTGAGAAGATATATAGGAACCGCAAATTGTTCCACTCACTGAACGTGATGGTGGTATGTGGCCCATCCATGGAGATTCTCGCCTTCAACTCGAAGTTTCCCGGAAGTGCCCATGACTCTCATGTCATCCGACAAACCGGGATATGGCATAGACTCCAAGAGCTGGAAGGCCGTGATGCGTGGGTTCTGGGTGACTCCGGTTACCCATGTACGCCCTGGCTACTTACGCCGTACAGCTACCCAGCACCGGGCCCACAGGAGGCATTCAATCGGGCGCATGTTGCCACCAGGCAAGTGGTGGAGCGCTCAATTGGCCTTTTAAAAGGTCGATTTAGAGTGCTCCACCGCACTGGTGGTGACTTACAATATGCGCCTGAAATGGTGTCGAGGATCGTGGGCCTGTGTATATTTTTCCACAACATTGCTGTGCGGCGTGAGATACCCTTTGATGAGTGGGAGGTACCATCTGAGCCGCAAGATCCGCCCATGCGCCCATCCCGCGCCCCTGAATGCCGGAGGGGATACCAGCTGCGGGACTCTGTGGCGCAAAGATACTTCAGGTACATGTTATTGAGTTGACATAACACACCCATTTTAGTCACAATCACCCCTTCAAATAAGTCCAGTGTGTTAGTTGTCAGTGTTACAAAACGAACATTAGCCAGCCTGCCCTCCTAATGGCAAAGAAATAGGAGATATTTAGCATATGTGTTTAGTTTTGGGGGAAGTTCAATATAGGTGCTAATTATTATACCTTGGACAAGGGATCTTATGTGTTTGTTATATCTTCATTATTGTAGTTGATACTATCCCTGATGACTGGTGAGTACATTGATTTATTCTATCATGTGTTGGGGATTATTTCCTGTGTTGATGTATGATTTGTTTGCATATATAGATATATATCTATATATGATGTTGGAATTTATTCACATGTTTCAACATTTCAAGGAGCATGCAGGCAGGCAGGCAGGCAGGCAGGCAGGCAGGGCTGGTGTATAATGCTGGTTTCAGGATACCTGCAAGTGTGTGTATGTGTCTTTTACACATAAATGTACGCATACACATATATGCATAGAGTAAGTAATGCTAACTACAGCTATGCCTTGCTAAGCTATAGCACGCGTTGCTTGGCGGAGCGCGGCCTTATTGGATTTGCTAAGGGCATACACACTGTGTTTTATATATATCAGATTTGTTCATTGGCATACATCAACACTACGGTTTTGAAGGCATGCGAATTTTTCACCATTTGTGTTGGCGCAGAGACGCTGTTAATGTAAAAATGAACAATAAAGTTATTATCACAAATAACTGTGATCAACCAATGCCACCACCTGATTGGTTGATAGATGCCATTGTCAACATGGCGGAGACACGAAGGGCAGAACCCTTCACGCATGAGGAGCTCAGGGTTCTTGTCTCCGTCATGGAGACAAGGCTGGGCCGTGCGGGGCCCTTCATAACAAACCGCCATAAGCGGAGGGCGTACACAGCGGCAGGGCGCCGAATTTACGCCCGCACTCGGGTGCGGAGGTCCCTCGGGCAGCTGGAGAGGCGGTGGTCGGACCTCCGCAGGCGCCAGCCCCAGCTGCTCACACAAATAAGGGGCGAAATTGCTGAATGTGAGTATTTTAGCTATGAAATTTCGCACTTACAACATAGCATATATAAGCAATAAAATGTGTCTCATGATAAGTGGGTGTCCATGGGTTTAAAAGTCCATAGACTCTTATGTGTGCTTCTTCCTGGTTAACATGCAGTCATGTGCCTTTTATATGTCATGCCATAGCATTGAGGATTCTGATGCATACAATGTGCCCAATCTAATATGTGTTACACATTGATAAATGCCTGGGTTGTAATGTGTGAACAAATGACTAACAATCACATAATAATTTAAATGTCACAATTTGGAGTCCATTAACAGTAAGGAGCTACTTTCCTGCATCGTTTGCCATCATTATCACCCTTCCATGTATGTCTTGTTATGGATGAATAAATGTGCCCCAATGAGCCGACATTGACCATGATGTTTTTTTCTACCACACAGCACGAGCCCGAGCCCGACAGGCCCGTGAACAGGCGGAGGCAGGCCTGGCCCAGGACGAGGCCCAAGACCCCCAGGAGGAGGTGGCGGCAAGGGTGGAAGAGGAGGAAGTGGAGGAGGAGCAAATGGTGGAGGAGGAGGTGGTGCGTGAGGAGGTGGAGGAGGAGGAGGTGGAAGAGGAGTTTGTGGCGGAGGAGGAGGTGTTGGTGGCGGAGGAGGAGGTGGAGGAGGAGGTGCTGGTGGTGGTGGAGGAGGAGGTGGAGGAGGAGTTGGAGGAGGAGGTGGAGGAGGAGTTGGAGGAGGAGGTGGAGGAGTTGGAGGAGGAGGTGGAGGAGGAGTTGGAGGAGGAGGTGGAGGAGTTGGAGGAGGAGGTGGAGGAGGAGTTGGAGGAGGAGGTTGTTGTGGTCGAGGAGATGGCGGAGGAGGGGGCTGAGGAGGCCACGGTTGCCCCGGACACATCAAGTTCCGAGGGGGAGGAGGCGTGCCAGGCACCGGACTCGCCGCAGATCGGTATGTTTACATAATGCATCATTCATGAAGTAGTTGTACTGGTATATGTTATGTAGCACTGGTGATTAAAAATTTTGGGCACATACTAATCATATAGACCCCAAAGTGGGTAGCTACAGATACAGGTACGGGTTAGATGGGGAGTCCAAGGCATCCCTTTCATCCAGGACACCTCTCAATTACACAGGTTTGTGGGATGGGTTGGAGGTCCATTTGGACTGCCACATAACCGTTGTAGTTAAACAGGATCCAGGAGTAAAGGGATGAGTGGATCATTTGTGGATTAAAATCACCTGCTGCAAGCGTAGATTATGACCCATCAAATAGTGGCATCGATATTGTTGGTGAATGTTATTTATAAACTGTAGGATGTATGCTCGAAATGGAGTATGGGCCGGCCTACCTTGGAATGGCGTCACAAGTTGGCAGTGTCCCCGGAGCCTCCTCTACCTAAACCCCCCCTGTAGTTCTGATTTATTTTTGTCACTCACAGAATTGTAGGTTGGTTTAGACAGAATTATGATTTAGAGGATGTGTATTGTGCATTCCTGACATTTGCATAACTCCCATGCCACCAACCATCACTGAACTTAGACTGAGCAGATTGTGACAAGTTGTTATTGACGTAGGCCATGACCTGCTTGACATTGGTTAGTCATGGGTGGGTTGTGACTGAGAAGAAACAATATGACTGTTATGTCTTCTGCAGAGTTAAGGGTCGAGGGCAAAATAGACAGTATGTAGTAAATAAGTTTGCATGTATGTATATATGTATGTGTCATATATATTTATCTATGTGTGTCTCTATCTCTCTACATAGATAGATATATATCTCTATATATATATATATACACACATGTCACCTAGCATTTGTGCAATTTATGTCGTAGTATGTGAAATGTATGCATGAATAACATGACTAATTTTTGCCCCTTTGACATGCCCACAGATGACACCACACCGGCAGATGAGGGGGTGCGTGGGGCCCTCCTGCGAGCAGAGCACCATCTCCGGCTGCTTCAAGCCGACTTGCAGGACCTAAAAGACCTGCTCATTTAATGTTTCCTTTTTTTTTTTTTTCATTATGTTAAATAGATATTTTAATAAATTCTTTATGCAAGTTCACAGTTGTTGGTTTTATTAGCACTTTAAATAGTATATGTGTAGAATGTTTATAATGTTTGACACAGGGTGTAATAGAAACCATTGCACTTACATTGCTGTAAGGGTTAATGTGTGCTATGCATGTGTTAGGCATGCTTGTAAGGATATATTGGAATCTAATTGATTCCAATTACAAATAAGCTGTTTTTTATGAGGGTAGGTAATTGAATAAGTGGGTCATGTGATGTATTGCAGAAGATACTTCATAGTGGGTTGTTTGGCGGAAATCCTCCGCTTACGTGCGGTAGCACCGCTTGGCTCCCGTTCGGATGCGGTATTCCCGAGCATACTCTGTAATACTCTGTAATACCGTGCCGAATCGGAGTGTTTCTCCCGCACACGCATGGTTTGTATGTCGTCCGTAAACACGCCCTGTTCTTAAAGAGTGAGTCCGTCCGAATGCGGAGGACACGTGGGCGTTTCTACGGACGATGGCCGCACGCGGCAAAACACCGTGGCGTGCGGACCGCACCGTAAGAATGCGGGAATATCCGCACCGATCAGAATAAGGGCCTATATTCATGTAAGCCTTACAGTTTAGAAGGAAGCCCTATTAAACATTTTAGGTTAATGGCATATAACCCTGCTTTTTCTATGTTCCAAAATTCTCAAACAGTAGTAATTATTATTTTCTCCCAAAAAATAGAAATTTGGAAAACTTTAATCAAGTACTGTAGCTAATAAGTTATCTAATAGCTTGATTATGCTCAATGTCGATAGCTTACTACTAACTTACTATTATACAGTAATTTTAGTGAATGCTTTCAATATTCACTATAATTACACATTGGTAAATTAATTAATTGCTTAGTTAAGTCCTCTGAATCTCTATTTACTGTTTGTGAATTTAAAAAAAATAATGCTGCTGGGATTTTAGAATAAAAACAATAAAACTGTGCATTCATTTGGAATTCACCTGAGATATCCACTAGAATTTCCAAATATCAAACTATTAAAGTCAAGGACATTTTAATTTATACTAGCATTTTTTTTACCAATTATTACTGATATTACAGGCTATGATGTCAAACTATAGTAAACCCTGCAAGACTACACCCAAGCTGCTACTACAGGTCGAGTATCTCTTATCCAAATATCCATTATCCAAATTATTCGGAAAACCATACATTCCAGAAAATTATTTTTGTTGTTGTTGTTGCTAAAAGCACTACTGGGGACATCTGTAACAGCACTACTGAGGACATGATAGGTAACTGGCACTACTGGGGACAGGATTTGTTACCGGCACTACTGGGTACACCTGTAACAGCACTACTACAGACTGATGGACTTTTAATGGACAGCTGATTAGCAATAGCCTTTGTTAAGGTGCCTTGGATTGAGTTTTAAAAAGCCATCTCAATTTGTCCTTTTGTAAAAATAATATGTACTGATGAAAAAAAAAATAATAATAATAATAATAATAATAATAATCTCTTATTGTATCCTATCTGGCCAGACAGAGAAAATGTCCCTTTCCGGATGCTGCAGTGTGGCGTCCCCTGTATATTGGTGATGATGCTGGGGGCATGTTTAAATTGCCTTTGGTGCAGGTTCCTGGCAGTGCCTCCTTATATTTCAGTCAGGTATAAATGATGATGACGCGTTTCCCCGCCTCCTAAACGGTGTCAGCGGCTTCTTCAGATCAGAGTATCTGAGATAGTAAACAAACTTTGTTTCATGTTTTGAAACCTTGTTTTATGCACAAATAAAATAAAATTTATTTCTTTGTATTTCATGTGTTTGGTGTGTTAACATACAGTAAATACAAAATACCGCAAGATACATCATTGAAATATAAAAATATTCTGAAATACGGAATAATCCATTATCCAAAATTTTTCTGGTCCTGAGCATTTTGTACTACTATATTCTAGCACTTTCTAGGAGACTTTGCTATTGGTCTGGGGGATTTATAAATATAGTACAGTATTGTTTGTGTGAGAAATATTCTGACATGATGAAATGATACACACAGCATATTGAAAGGACAGCCATATTAATAACAGTAATAGGGCCAGATGCACTAAGCTTCAAGAGTGATAAAATGGAGAGTCATAAACAACCAACCAATCAGCTCCTGTCTGACATTTATCTTTTTCTTTTTTTTATATATATATTTTTATTGAAGCAATGCATCATAAAGACATTAAATATACATTTTTAAAAGTTTGCTCAGGATACAAAGTAAATAGTACAGGAAACAAAATTAAATACATTTACGATTCTATTACATATGTGAGTAAATAAACTCATGAACATACAATACATGTCTTAGAAAATTGATAGCAACAATGCAATCATTGAACTCATCTCCCCCAATATGCATAAATTTGAGTTAACTTACAATTTAAAATTGAATAGGAGGGCCATTACCTAAAGGTCTGGTCATATACCATATGAAGTTACTGAAAGACTCATGGTTTTGTTATTTTATTGGACTTGACAGTGTAGCTATATAACTTTCCCAATAATTAAAAAAAATCCACTTTTTTGTCTTTTTCCATTTTCAAACACAGTATGTGACATGGAAGTTAGGAGCTGATTGGTTGTTTTTCACTCTCCAGTTTATCACTTTGAAGCTTAATGCATCTGGTCCATAGTCTGTCCACCCAGCCAATCAGTGACAAATGCCTATAGTCATCATCAGTGTGTATTTTGCACTAACGGGTCAAACACATGCCAATTAGTGCATACTGTAAGTCAGATGTTTCTTTTTGGTTGTGTGCATGATTGATATGCCATATAGTACTCAGTACTCAGCCTTAGTGTAAAGAGTCGTAAGCGCATAATGCAACAAAAACTATAAAGAGTAAGAATGTTTTTCACTAAAAGAAATCTGTGCAAAAATAAACATAATACTGTTCATTTATTAAGACGGGAACAGGCAATGACATTGCTTCTTATTGAAAGTACGGTACTTTTTATTCTGTATACTCAATGTCTTAACTGGTGTCTCACCTATTTTTATGTTTTTTCATTGTTATTACTCCTATTACTTTTCTAAATAATATCTATATATACACACAGACATGTTCAGTTTGTACAGCTTTTATTATATCTATAGATATATATCACATTGCTTGTTTCATATTTTCATAATTCAATATTTAATGACTGCATGACTTTTCAGATTTTTTTAATAGAGTTACCTCAACTATAATTACATGTACATATTTTCTACTTATTCCAAGGCAAGACAAACTAATTTATTATGAAAGGAGGTTCTGTTAACATATTTATAAATTCAACCTTTTTCATTCTGCAGTAACTTAAGGTCCCTCTTATATGAACAATCTTTTATTTAAATTTAACTAACTTCTTTCTTGGAAATAACACCATTGAACTTAATGTCATACAACATTATCGGCACAGTAATTTGCGACAATGGGCTCATTGTATTCATTTTCATATATTCCCTTATCAGAGAAATTCAGGGAGAGAGAAATTCACGTCTCTTTGTAAAAGAAATTGAAGTAATAAAACAAAGATAATATGATGGGGTGTACAATTACTTATAAAAGCGTAGAATAAAAAGTCGAAAACTACTTTATCGAGTTCTTTCAACTTTTTTTTCCCAATACTTTATTTAAAAAAGTAATACTTTTATTCCATTCCAAGCTTCCATTTGTGAATTATTTAACTAAATAACTTGTTTAAATAAACATGTTTTATAACAGTTTAATATTTTACATTAACTACAAGCACCGCACATTAGAAAAATGGAAGCTCTGTACACTAATTGAAAAACAAATCAATATTTTTAGGGCAAGTGCTCGTGCCTTGAATAAGTAATTACATTTCTGGATCTTTATGATTTCCTTTAAGTAAGATAATTATGTAAATTAAATAGTAAAGAAACAAAATGATTCCACAGAGTTTAAAAATCACTGGGTAAAATTAATATAAAAAACTAGAAATTTGTTATTTTTGCTAAAAATGTAAATAGAGTAAAGGCCCCATTCACTATGCTATTTGGGCCCGAATTTAGACGATTCCGATGGATTGGGCCATGAAATCAGCCCAAATCGCATGTGTATGACATCCGATCCGTGGTCTCATGCTCATCCGATCAGAGTCAGAGGTTGGATGGGTTGCGCATGAGATAAATCTTATGTAAAGCCTGGAGGCAGGTGTGGGGACACTGGGAGCAGTCTGGGGGATGCTGAGATGCAGGTGGGGGGGAGCTGGACAGTGGACACATTTAAAAATATATATATACAAATTAATGGTCAGCCACTGATCTCACCATGCTTCGGGCACAGTTTCTCACTATGCTCAGCACCCTATTTTACACTCCCTCCACGCCCTAATGGATGGTAGGGCATGAAATACCGTCTGTTGGCACATTTCGTGTTGACATGGACACCAAAATGTTGCACACTCTCTACACTCACCACACTATTTTATTCTCCCACCATGACCTAGTGCAGGCATTCCCAACCATGGTCCTCAAGGCACACCAACAGTGCAGGTAGATATCCAGGCTTGAGCACAGGTGACTTAATTAGTACCTGAGTGATTCTGATGAAACCATCTGTGCTGAAGCCTGGATATCACTAAAACCTGCACTGTTGGTGTGCCTTGAGGACCGTGGTTGGGAATGCCTGCCCTAGTGGATGGTAGGACATGAAGTACTGCCTGTCGGCACATATCAGTTCAACAATCAGTCAAAAACCCTATGTTGACCTGTTGACCTAGACCATGTTGACCTAATGCTTGTGTCGACCTAATGCCCTGTCGACCTAAACCCATATCGACCTAGAACCCTGTTGGCCTTGATCCATGTCAACCTAGAATCATGTCGACCTAGCCCCATGTTGACCTACTGGTATCGACCTACGATTGTCGACCAACTTGCTGTAGACCAAATGACCATATCCCGCAGAGAGAATATTGAGTCTGATTATTGGTGTACTAATTGGGGAGTCACAAAAACATGCCTTGTAAATGACTGTCCCTTTAAGAAAAAATCCAAATTTAGCATGGCTGCTGGACCTTTGCTGTTTTACATCCCACCCTGTACAGATGGAGCCATCCTCATCTAGCCATCTCTCGATAGCCATGGTGTGCCATGGCTATCCTAGGCCTATTGTTCTCAGCTGCAATACAATAATGTACATCAGGGCTTAAAGTGGTTTATGCAGAGGTGGGGGAACTAATTTCTCTATGCCACCCAATTACCCCACATCTCCTCCCCCCATTAGGCAGAGACAGGGTCAATGGTAGGTTTTTTGGAATCATCCTGCAAACTAGAATGCTTTCTGTGAGAATGACAGTGCAAGGCAAATGTGGTGGTAAAAAGGTTTACCCTCACCATTAGAGGTGGCGGAACTCAGTTCCACCCCGTTCCCCCTCACTTTAACAATACAGTAGGGTATTAGTAGGAGTTTTGGGATTAACTCCAATTACTCACTTAGGGGCGCATTTATCAAGATCGCATTTACAATGCGATCTGGACGGAATATTACCGCCCAGGATCGCATTGTAAAATGCGATCATACCGGTGGAATGTATGAAAGTTGAGGGTGCAGGGACAGGACTCTAAAAGGAGCCCGTCCCTGCGAAGCCCTGACCCGGAAGCCGGGGGGTCTGCGCATGCACGGTTATGTGCTGACCCCTGCCGACCCCTCTTACCGCACTGCCCTGCTTGGGCAGTGCAATGTGTAGCCATAGGCTACAATGGGCTATCGCCATTCTGATATGGCGATAGCCCAGGGGTAAGATGCCAGGCTGCCCGATGTTGATACATCGGGCAGCTTCGCCCCCATAGAAACCTATGGGGGATGCGGCCGCCGGCGCTGCAGGGAGGATCCCCTGCTGCGGTCCCCCTTTGATACATTTAGGAGATGCTCAATATTTGCGGCTAAACCCCGAAAACGTGTGTTTTCGGGGATTTAGCCGCAAATATGGTTTGATAAATGAGCCCGTAAATCCTATTAAAGGGCTAGATGAGGATAGCTCCATCTGTATCTCTGGTATCACTTCTTGGATGTCCCAGCACTTTTTTAAAGTTAACATATTGAGGGTGAGCTATTCATCTTTCCTCCCATATAACATCACCTCCCACAGTTTCATTCTAAATAGATAGCACAACCATCTCTCCTCCAGTGCTCTGTCTTGGGGTTTACCTTGACTCCTTACTCTCTTTCAACCACATTTAGTTAATTTCCCAGTCCTGCTGTTTCCAACAAAAATAATCTGCTGATCTGCTCTGCCATTGGTTGTCTGTATTTTACTGTATTCAATATAAAATACTTCTACTTACATACAGTATTGGGCCTTATTCTGGTTCACTCTCAGAGACAAATTCCTTCTCAAATGGACAAGACCATATGCCCTGCAAGTGGGGCAGATATAACATGTGCAGATAGAATTAGATTTGGGTGGGGGTTTTCTTCAAAGTGAGATCTATATTGCAGTGTAGAAATAAAGCAGTCAGTACTTTCCCTGCACAGAAACAAAATAACTCACCCAAATCTAATTCTCTCATGTATATTCCCCCTCCGCCTGGCTGCCGCTCAAGCTCCGCCGCTCGCCCTTCAGCCCGCCGTCCACCCGCCATTCAGTCCGCCACCCGCCCACCCTTTAGCCCGCCATAAGTATAAAGGCTCATATTAGCAGGGCGCACGGCAAGGCTACGCTGACAACGTAGCCTAAGGTACGTTGTCAGCGTAGCATAGCTGGGCGCCCTGCTAATACACAAATACCGAAGTAATAATAATAATAATTATAATAATGTAGCAATAATAATATAGCTCAAACTTTTTTTTGTGTGTGCTCAAAAGCTAGTCTTTAAACCCAATTTTAAATTGCTACAGCTTGTGGCAAATTTGAACTTGAAGCCAAAATTGTGTTGTTAACTTGCAGGTGTTTTTCTATTATTGAAAACATCTTAGCATAGTTTTTAATCAGTCATTTGATTTCACCTATTGAGGGCCAACATCTCTGTGAGAGAAATGCCAGCGTCGCTCACATTTGTTATATAATTTCGAATAAAAGAATGTGATATTATATGTCCTCTATAAAGTAAACATTACAGGTCATTACGATGAATAAAAATGTTTGCTCGGAAAGTTTCAGACCTATTTTGACAAATTAATTTAGCACTCAAACGGTTAAGTCAGCTAACATTAGTAGATACCATGGTATCACTGATTTGCAGAAACCATAGTAGTTGTTGATATAGTCTATGGCAGTGTGTAATGGAGGTCAATCCACATGATGACCAACTCAGCCAGAATTGGTTTATCAACCAGAAAGAATGAGTTGCAGTGCACATGTGGTTCATTGTGTAAATATACAATATAACAGTGTATACAGATCCAGACAGCCGCTTGTAAGGGTTAATGTAAGTAATGTGCTATATGGAGAGGCAGACGCCTGCACTAACATATATATACTGGTAGCAGTGGATTACACCATGTAACAGTAAATCACTAAACACAATTGAAAATTAAAGAGACATTAAAGATAGAACCACTTTACGGTGATTATTCAGATTAATAAGTCTAATTAACTTCTCTTACTTTAACTGTAATACATCAACATTAGGTGTCTTGTGCAAAGTGAAGAAAACAGCTAACGCAATTTACTTTCTGAAGTTTAAGTAACAACAACGTTTTACAATGCATCTATTGGTGTCTGAACAAAAACAGGAAATCCACAGACACAATTTGCAGAAAATCAAATAATGATTGCCCTGCTCTGCTGCGTATAATGAAACCTATTTACTGGCTTGCTTCCAGTAGGAGCCTACTCCGAGAAACAATGCACATTTACAGATCTCATTGATTTTGTATAAAATGAAGTCTAGGTTGTCGTGAGAGTTTAGAAGAACTGTAATCTGCTGCAAAATGACCAATGAACCAATTGGTAATGTGAGTGAATGGATTTGTCAGAAGGACGCAATAAGACATGCCATTTCCATTAAAGACAGCAGTTTTTATTATCCAATAAAGACAGGTTAATCTTTTTTTTCCCGTTGTTTCAGATTCCTTGTGCCTAATAATTGTATATAACAGACAAAGGTAATGTGCGTCTCTCAAGCTGCTGTGATACTACAAGCCCCACTTATGCCCTGCTGGCCTGTTGCACCGGTAAAATGGCTGAAGAGGTACATTTCGTCTAGTCCTGGTCTGCAATGCTTCATAGTGGTATTCTCATGCAGTTTAATTCGCTGAAAAGAAAATCAAACAACTTTATTGCAAGCAACAATATTGCTTATATCCTGATTTTCTAGAAAATGTCATATTTATTACTAGATATATTTCATCAGGGCTGGGCAGGCTCACTGGGGTACAGGGGACACCCCTGGTAGGCCCTACTGCCCATACCACATGCTTCTTTATTAATCAGGTTCCAGACTGTGCACAGGACTATGGTGCATTTATACAGTGCATTTCTGTTAACCTGGTACATTATGATGTATTCACTAACATTATTTACTATAGATATTTATCAAGGGACCGAGACCATGAACTCTCTAATGGTTAACCAAACTTCTGGGGTGGCTGGCCACGCCCCTAAGTATGTGCACCTACAGTACAACTATTCTCCAGGTGGGCCCTTTATGCCCCTATCCAACTCTAATTAATTGTGATTATTCTAAAACATACATCAGATGAATGCTGCAATTTTGGTGACTCCCTATTATGAGTAGTGGCCGTAACACTTAGATAGTAACATAGTAACATAGTAATACAGGGGCAGATTTATTAAGCTTGGAGAAGAGATAAACTGGAGATAAAGCGGAGAAAAGGTAAAAGGAGATAAAGCACCAGCCAATCAACTCCCAACTGTCTTTTTCAAACACAGCTGATTGGCTGTGCTTTATCTCCTTTTACCTTTTCTCCGCTTTATCTCTTCTCCAAGCTTAATAAATCTGCCCCTAAGACTGAAAAAAGACGTTAGTCCATCGAGTTCAACCTATCTGACTTGTAACTACTAACGTAAGTAAGTCATATCTATAGGATTCCCTAAGTGGCCAAATATTGTACCCAGTTTTGATTTAAATTAATTAACAGTAGTTGCTGCAATCACCCCCCACTGGCAATGAGTTCCAGAATTGTACTGCTCTAATGGTGAAGAACCCTCTTCTTAATTCAGTATGGAATTACTTTTCCTCAAGCCTTAGTACATACTGTTCTTCCATCACTTAGTCTTACCAAGTGAAAGAATATTCGTAGAAGATATCTCACTGGGCTCTACTGAGGATTTGATCTCTAGAAAGCAGCTGTAAATCAAATGGAGTATGACTCTTTCCAATAAACACAATTTGAATTGAAGTGAAATTGAAGTGATTTCAAACCCACCTAAAATAAAAACTACCTTTGCTAAATTTACCCCATAGCCTACACACATAATTATGTAAACATATTGAACACAAACAAGTATAATATGCCATGAAAATGTTTTTTGCATATACCCCCCAATTTTAAAAATATACTATTACTAAGAAAATCTTTATATACACTTGAACAAAGGTATTAAATATCAGTGCATGTCCCCATAAGTATTGTAAAGTGATACATTTAAAGCTCTCAAAAGGGAATTTAAAACAAATCTCCTTTTAAACAGCAACAGAAACACAAAGGATCTGAAGATTGTGTAATTCTTCATATTGCTGCTTCTCTGGGCAGCAATAGGCCCCTTGGTCCTTAAGGGCCCCGATGCAATGCACCGGCTGCACCAATGGTAGTTCCACCTCTGAACAGTACTGTATGAAGAAAAATATTTCAGACTGCTTTAAAAAGAGACAAAGAGAAGAATATTGTGTCCAGTATGGCGGACTCAGTAGCTCCTTATCAGCACACATGTTGGTATCCATTCACGTGGTCATTTTTTCCAGGTTTTACCTGCCACACTTGTCATTTATCCCTTGTATATTTTTCATTTCATGGATTGGTGAGGTAATAATGATATGTGCAGTACATACTGTAGTTTTCCAATTGTTTTGTTGAAATATAATTGCGAATCTGCACCAAAGTCTCGTACCAAGACAGGATATTTGATTCCAAAGAGGCGCAGGGGGCTCTTATTATGAAGCAGTGATAATATTGGAGAATGGAGGAAATGGAGAAGTTTCCTATGGAAATAATCTTTAAGATAACATTTATCAAATATATTCTATAAAATCAGAATTAGAAACTGATTGGGTGCCATGGGCACCTGGATCACTTCTCTTCTATTTAATTCTACTGGACAGGAGGACTGAAAGGGTCAAGATGGAATTTAGGTGAGTATATGTGAGTGTGTAGGTATGGTGTGCTCAAAACAAAACTATTACATATATTTTTTTAGTGTTGGAGGAGGGGAGCTGTAAGTGACCATGCTGTTTAGTCTGGATGAGTAGAGCCCATTTGCTTGCTGGTTACCCAATACCTGAAAAGTGAAGATGGCACATGTGCACTAACAGCGGCTTGACTTTGTGCACTAACAGTGGCTTGACTGCTTATGCACAAACCCCTGGATTAGAGTATATAGACTGCACTGGCTGCAGCCCATAGAAGCCAGCTACTGACAATCAAGCAGGGAGTGGCTTCCTGTTAAACAATGGTAAAGAACCGATGAGCAGCGCAAATTGAGTATAATCAGATCCTTCCACAAGAGTATTGCATGAAAGAGAAATAGCATGTAATGGTGAAGTGTGTTCACACTTTTTAATAACACACAAACATAATGATAAAAAACACTGTGCACCAAGTGCAAGTAGCAAATTTTCTCAAGGTATAAGAAGCAGAGATGGGTAATAACCAGGTTTTTTAGAACTGTGTTTAAGTAGTTCTGAAAAGGCATAAAACGCAATGGTACTTGTTTCCTAGCACGGCCACAACGATTTGGATCTCGGGCATCGCAGGTAAAAAAAAACGCGTCGGTCGCATCGCATGCGGGCAAAAAATCACATGCGATGCGACCGACGCGATGCCCGCGATTTTACATAGGGAACAATGTAAAATGCCTCAATTGACCCAATTAAACATAGGGAACAATGTTAAATGGCCCACAAACCCCAAAAATCCCCCCTGAAGTGTGAAATGGCCCCCCCAAAAAATTGTTAACGCCACCCCACGATCAATTTCAACACGAAGCGTGGCGAGCGCAGCGAGCCCGCGAGGGGCGGCGGTACGCGTCCTGTCGACCTTTTCATACCCCCACTATCCACGTCGGCGTGGAGTTGAGAATAGAAAGTGTGGCGAGCGCAGCGAGCCACCGAGCCCGAAGTGTGGCGAGCGTAGCAAGCCCCACGAGGGGACGCGGATACCTTCACAGGTATCCGCGTCCCCTCGCGGGCTTCACAGGCATCCGCATCCGCCACGCTTCGGGCTCGGTGGCTCGCTGCGCTCGCCACACTTTCTATTCTCAACTCCACGCCGACGTGGATAGTAGGGGTATGAAAAGGTCGGAGGACGCGTACCGCCGCCCCTTGCGGGCTCGCTGCGCTCGCCACGCTTCGGGTTGACGTTGATCGTGGGTTGGCGTTAACATTTTTTTGGGGGGCCATTTCACACTTCAGGGGGGATTTTTGGGGTCTGTGGGCCATTTAACATTGTTCCCTATGTTTAATTGGGTCAATTGAGGCATTTTACATTGTTCCCTATGTAAAATCTCGGTCATCGCGTCGGTAGCATCGCATGCTTTTTTTTTTTTTTGGCCGCATGCGATGCGACCGACGCGATTTTGACCTTTTTAATGCATTTCAATGGCAAATCGCGGGCATCGCGTCGGTCGCATCGCATACCATTAGAAATGACCCGCGATGCTCGCGATTGTGGCCGTGCTAGGAAACAAGTACCAACGCAATCAGCTGGACCCCCTGGTTTTCTGACCCCACTTCACTGTCTCCTGTCTCTGTCAAATGCAAAAAAGCTCACCAACGTGTTTCTTCCCAATAAGGAGACTTTTTCAAGGTGTAAAGATGTTCTGCAAATGTAGTCCTTTTATATCCTGTCCGTCCACTTTCCTATTCCGCAATCCCTCAAGACTCTAATTACTTCCGCACTATTAGTTCCATAGTCCTAAAGTGTTTCAACACAGGTGATGGTCTCATAAATTATGAGGGAAGTCCAGGAATAGAGCATTCTGGGCAGCACGGATGGTGTAATGGTTAGCATTACTGCCTCACAGCGCTGAGGTCATGGGTTCAATTCCCACCATGGCCCTAACTGTGCGGAGTTTGTATATTCTCCCCGTGCTTGCGTTGGTTTACTCCGGGTACTCCGGTTTTCTCCCATAATCCAAAAATATAAAGATAGGTAAATTAGCTTCCAACAAAAATTAACCCTAGAATGTCTGTGTGTACATGTGGTAGGGCATATAGATTGTAAGCTCCACTGGGGCAGGGACTGATGTGAATGTTCAAATATTCTCTGTAAAGCGCTGCGTAATATGTATGCGCTATATAAGAAACTGTTAATAAATAAATAAATAAATAAATTCTGGGCCTTATTCTAGTTCACTCTTTCTGACAAAATCCTTCTTAGGTGTACAAAACCATGTGCACTGCAGGTGGGGCAGATGTAACATGTGCAGAGAGAGTTAGATTTGAGTGGGGTTTTACTTCAAAGTGAGATCTGTATTGCAGTTTAAAAATAAAGCAACCAGTATTTACCCTGCACAGAAACAAAATAACTCACACAAATCTAATGCTCTCTGCACAATTTACATCTGCCTCACCTGCAGTGCACATGGTTTTGTCCATCTATGAAGGATTTTGTCAGAAAGAGTGAACTAGAATAACCCCCTCTGTCCCTCCACAGTCATGTTGAGAGAGATGCATTTGTGTGCATTCTCTTTCTGGGCATATAAGTGTGAAAACACACAAAGGGCCTGATTCAGACCTATTCGCTAGGCTGCGTATGTTCCCAGCCTAGCACACAGGTAAAGGCCACCTGCCCACCCCCACTGCGTGATTCCCCGCATTTGCATGCAAGGGGATGTGTATGCTCACACATCTCCTCGCATGCGGCCGCATGAGTGAAAAATACTGTAATTCAATGGTTGCCGGCCAACTAATGATTTTTTTCCCCACAATAAATGTTAAGCCGGTCTAGAGTGACTTTTATTTTCAACGGAATATGGCTAAATTTGGAGTGGGCACTCATATCAAGCATTTTTCTGGAGATGCCCATAAAACGCAATTTATTCCCCTTCCCTCCCTTCACAAAGCGAACATTTTGGCGAACATCACACTCACCGAGGCATTCGCTTTGTAAAAGGAGGGAAGTGAAATGGCGTTTTAAGGCATTCGCACAGAAGGCCTGCACATGCACATATCCACCCATGGCTGGGGGAGTAAATGCAGACCTTGCCGACCAGATCTGAATCACCCCAAAATGCACTACACTAATTAAAGCAGTTCTCTAACTAGCTTCATGCTCATGTTGTAATTGTTTTAAATATTAAGAAAAAATACACGTGCACAACTGTTGTCCAAGCTTCCGTCAAGCAAAATCATAAAGTTTGTGTACAAATCAGGTATTTTGTGTCTTCAGAAGTCTTGTTTTTATCAGAATTCTATTCAAAAACGCTTAATTGCTTTCTGTTCTATCTGTCTTTTGGCTAACTGCACCTTATTTTCTGCAGGTACTCCCTTGAGACTTCCAGGTCATGGCCTCATCAGTTCCCTGCTGAGACCTTTATCAGTAGCAGCCAGTGAGTTCCCTGATTGGATTAAAGATTGATTATATACTAATCACAGCATCAAGACAGGCGAACAGGCTGCTTGTGGTCAATGGGATTCTTGCAATCAGTGCTGGGATAATGACATGCATGCTGTTTGGCTTATAAAGGAAGGAAGCCCGAATATAGAAAATAATTTATACATCGTTCAGAAGAGAATCAAATATTTCTATTGCATTGAAGTTCATTCACGAGTTACTAAAACATTGTGTCCTAATACAGTATAGTACAATGTTTGAAAAATGTTTAACAGTTGGAATTTTGCATAAACAACTTAAAACCTAATTGACACATTTGGGTAAAACACGAGCTATATGAATAGAAATAGATTTACATTTGTAATAACTGGTGCTTCTGAGATTTTGCCTATTGTACTCTTCTGGCGAGAAGCCTTCACAAACTGCGGAGGAGAGACTGTAGTGACTGTTAATTAACGGTACACATACCAGCAAATCATTATGTTCTTCTGTCCAGTACTGTAATCAGTAGTTCAGTAAAGTAAGGTCAATTTGCAACAGACAAAAGTAATTAGGGGCTGAAAATACAAAAATGTTACAAGATTTCTTGTAGTACTCAAAACAGAATACATATTATTGGTTGTTTATTGCTGAAGCAAAAGCAACGCAACAGCACCAATGAAACTTACCTGCTGGACATTTTAAGTAGGAATGAGCAGGTTTGGATCTCTGAGTTCTGAGCCCCCAGAACTTCCTGATCCAACATGGGTCCAGCTCATGGTTTCCTGATTTGGATCCCAGATCAATGCAAAGCGTCGTCACCCCGCCAGCTGGTGCCATCTTCACTCCAGGATTGGAGAGTGTAGAGGACAGACCTGTAGCTATCTGTCTGCATGTGGCATAGGGTGGGAGCTATATTGAAGTGCTGTATTGGGGTGCTGTCCTATGCTGTACAGGGTGCTGCTGTCCTGCTGCGCTGTCCTGTGGTGTTTCCATGTTGCTGTTCTGTGCACTGTAAAAATAAAGGGCCACTGCGCTGTGTGCTGTAAAAATAAAGGGGTGTTGTCCTGTGTGCTGTAGAAATAAAGGGGCGCTGTTCTGTGTGCACCGTAAAAATAATAGTATAGGGTTGCTATCCTGTGTGCTGTTGCTGTAAAGGGACACTGCCATGGGTGCTATAAAAATAAAACAATGTTCTGTGTGCGCCATAGAAATAATAATACAGGGTTGCTGCCCTGTGTGCTGTGAAAATATAGGGGCTCTGTCCTGTGTGCTGTAAAATTAAAGGGGCATTGCCCTGTGTGTTGAGTAAATAAATGGGCACTGTCCTGTGTGCACCGTAGAAATAATAATACAGGTTTGCTGTCCTGTGTGCTGTAAAATGAAGGGGCGCTGCCCTGTCCTGAGAAAATCTATCTATCTATCTATCTATCTATCTATCTATCTATCTATCTATCCCCCCAGGTAAAATCCGCCACTGTGCACTGACAAACGAAACCAAATGCAGTCTGTGAGACTGCACTAGCTTCACTGTGACTGGCAGTGTTAGACCGACCTGCCACTCACCAAAGGCAGTTCCACTGGGAATTCCAGGATGCCTCTATGGCAGTGGTTCCCAACCCTGGTCCCCAAGTACCCCCAACAGTGCATGTTTTGCAGGTCTCCACACAGAATCACAAGTGCTATAATTAGCTCCACCTGTGGATCTTTTCAAATGTGCCTGAATAATGAGTGCACTTGCCGGGTGACCTGGAACACATGCACTGTTGGGGGTACTTGAAGACCAGGGTTGGGAACCACTGCTCTATGGGCTTCTTTGGCTGCAGCACATAGATTCTGGGGTCTGCACAGAACTATGTCCGATACTGCACATGCGCTGGTCCTGGTGCCTGTCATCTGCAGTGTACAGTGCAGCCAGGACAGTGATTTAGCTTTTATGGACTGCTGGGGGCCAGCACATTTGCAGTACCATTGACAAAACTGCACATGTCCCGAGATCACAGCGGCGGCAGTGGAGTCGGAGGGGACAGACTGGCATCATGGCTTGGAGGTAGGAGCCACCACTGCTATTGTATCATGTGACCGTGGGCCTTATTCTAGAGGCAAATTTCTTCTTAGCTGGACAAAACCATGTGCACTGCAGGGGGGCAGATGTAACAGGTGCAGAGAGATTTAGCTTTGGGTGAGTTATTTTGTTTTTGTGCAGGGAAAATACTGGCTGCTTTATTTTTTACACTGCAATATAGATCTCACTTTGTAGAAAAACCCCACCCAAATCTAATTCTCTCTGCACATGTTACATCTGCCCCACCTGCAGTGCGCATGGTTTTGTCCAGATAAGAAGGAATTTGCCTCTAAGAGTGAACTAGAATAAGGCCCCATATGAGCTGCTAAATCAGAATTGCTAAGGCGATTAGAATTAACACTCTAATTTTAATACTGTACATACTGTAACTTTAATGTCAAATCCTTCAGTGAACATCTTTTTTATTTTCTCAATAAGTAGAATATTTCTGTGTGGGCAATTTTGCATTGTAGTGAGAGTGAATTAGGATAACTAATAGAATAGGGTCATTTCCTTCACAGAAAAGCATAAAGGCAAAAAATTCATACAGTATTTGATATAGTCATAGCTGTAACATGGAAAACCGTTTAGATAGAAGCAAAAGAAAATGTCTTGTCATTTAAAGGGAAACAAAAGGACAAAAAAAACAAGAAATGATTTAAATTGAAGAATGTTCAATGGGTCTTTGATATATTTCGTCACAGATGAAGGGTCGCTAACAACAGTTGATTGCTAGAATAGTCTTATATAATGTACATAATGGCCTCACTGTCACTTTGCAAAGAAGTATTAGTGGTCAGAAACAGCTGCACAGATCAATAGCAGTAAATCAATGGCCCCAGATAGAATGCCAAGGCAAATGCTAAGGGAGATTATTATGATTAAGTCAAGACATTCAATTAGAACAGACTTTTGAAGTACAAAAAATAAAATAAAAAGTAAGATATGTATGTCAAGATGGACTGTTTAAAAGATATACAATAAAAACTGTAACCAGCTGCACACAAGATATTAAGGGCCAGATTCTCTAAGTTACAAAAGTGATAAAATGGAGAGTGATAGCCAGCCAATCAGCTCCTGCCTGACATTTTTCAAACACAGTTTGTGACATGGCAGGTAGGAGCTGATTGGCTGGCTGTTTATCACTCTCCATTTTATCATTTTTGAAGCTTAGAGAATCTGGCACATAATCTACTTGTAATCTCCATTTTTTAAGTTTGCATATTTTGTGGGATCCGACAGGTTATACTAACAATCTTTTGTTAGTATAATGATAATTATTATATCATTATTTGCAAAATAGTTTTGGGACATATGTACACATTTACTCAGAGTTGTCTGGATCTATTTGAATGAATAAAGTCAAAGCCGTGTAAAGTCCTCTTTCAAAAACTCAATAGAAAATCTTTCCCTTAGATCAGTGGTTCTCAACCTTGGGCCTCAAGTACCCCCAAAAGTACACGTTTTCCAGGTCACCCGGCAGGTGCACATGTGCACTCATTATTCACTGACACATTTGAAAAGATCACAGGTTAAGCTAATTATTTCACCTATGATTCTGTGAGGAGACCTGAAAAATTTGAACTGTTGCGGGTACTTGAGGACCAAGGTTGAGAACCACTGCCTTAGATCATTGGTGTATCAATAATAGGTGCAGTGTGTAGAAAGCATTGGTGCTAACACTGCACACACTGTACCCATGTTTCATATCTTACATCTCTGGCGTTCTACATCACTCGCTGAAGATCTGAAGCTCTGTGGTAGGTTGTGAATGACAAACTAATTTTTTGGAACTACAGATTGCAAAAGAAGTAATGAGTTTTCACCAAGCCAAGTCTCTGTAATACAGACAAGATTTGAAGATTCATCAAGGACAGATTGACTGGGCATGTAGATTTTATTACATTGAGTGTGTTTCACAGCCCCAGGGGATGTAGAGTTTCCTACATGTCAGACCACTTGTGAGAGCCCGGCATGCTCTTGGCTGCAGCCCATAGATCCTGGGGTCTGCACAGAACTGTGTCCGATACTGCACCTGCGCTGGTCCTGGTTTACGTAGCCACAGTAATTGCATTGGTTGGAGCTTTGTACTCTGTGTAAAATGCTCCTGCTGGCCCAGAGCATGGACTTCACCATCTAGCTTATTGTCAGATGATCAGTCTCTGACTCATTCCATGAAGCCTGAGTGTCAGCTCAATCCAGCCAATCCTGTGTCACCCAGCTCTCCAAGCATCAGGTTGCCTATGCAACAAGTCACACAGCTCTGTGTGTGAGTTTTGAAGCTTCACTGCAAATTCTCAGTGCCATCTGTCTTTTTGGGGGGATCGTCCAGTGCCATAATTTTGGATCTAGCTCAGTCAGCAATCCATTGCCATCATTCCATATTCAGCCCGGTCAGCAGTCCAGTGTCACAATCCCAGTCCAATATTGCAGTCATTATTGGTTTCAGTCCAATATTGCAAATACCATCTGTTCCAGCATGATATTGCAGAGACCATCGGTTCCAGTCTGATATTGCAGACACCATTGGCTCCAGCCTTTATTTCTGTAATCGATAGTTCCCGTCCTATTCCTTACATACCATCAGTCTTAGGCCCTTATTCTGAATCGGACGGTACGGCCCGCGTGCGGCCGTACCGCCGATGTTTTTAGTCTGCACATGCGCAGAGGTCAATCTGCGCATGTGCAGCCCCATTCGCCGCAGACGTATTTCGTCCGCCGCAAAGGGGGCGTATAGGGGCGTGAGGGGCTTCATACCCTCATTTCCCTATGTATACGCCCCGCGTTTCATGGGCGTTCCCATGCAAACGCGGGGCGTATGCATGCTAATCAGGGTATGACGCCACTGATGGGGGCGGAAAGCTGACGTCGCCGGATGTCAGCTCTCAGCCCCCATACAAGCTATCACACGGACGATTGTCCGTGTGGTCTCAGCTTGCGGGAGCTGCTGTGGCGTGCGGCCCTGCCTTCGATGGTCGACGACCATCGAATGCAGGGGGCAGCTCCCACCATGGTGGAGGCGTACGCCCCACCATTTTTATGCGGATCGCCAGCCGTCCGTGTACGGACGGCCGTGGCGATCTGTCTCGTGGGCGGGGATTGGTTTGTGCGGCCGGAGCACCGTGTGCGGCTCCGGCCGCACCAACCAGAATAAGGGCCTTAGTCTCTAGCATTAGCCCAGGTGACCCAGTCATGGGTCTGGGAACTGCCTGCCACATGCAGAGAAATCGAAATCCCCTTGCAGGATTCACTGGAGAAGATCACCAGTGGGGGAAGACTCCGTCCCCCTGTCCTGGATCTAGACCCTTTTATTCCTCCTCAAATCCAGGACTATTCATATGTCTTATAAGAAGAAACTGCATAAAACCCTCTATCTTTCAGCACAGCACTACTCCAGTCACAGGTCCAGAGAACTCTACACACCACTTCCAGATAGTGTATTGGCTTCAGGGTGAACATGTACAAATCTGTCCTTACTGTACAGGGCTGTCTGATAGTTAGCACTTTTCTCTGTCTGGAAATGGGGACCATGAAAACAAGGTACTTAGATATTATGGAGAATATGAGATTTTGATCTCACTACCCTCGACTTCCCAGTAAGTTTTTTGAAAATGCCAATGAATTTAAGAATGGAAGCCTTTGTAAGATTAATAGAAATTGCCTCTTGTGGTGAAAGTATAATGCACTGTGTATACTGTACTGTATAGAAATACACTGGGTTATCAATGACAGTTGGAATAGAAATTAATTGCATTTGATGATAAGAAAAGATAAAAATATTTTTTTTCTCAATTCTGTGAGTAATCAAGAAGTTATGATGGGATTTATGATCAGAGTTTAATTTAATTTAGTTATTGCTTCTATATTTTACAAAAAGTGTATTTTGAACAAAGATAGACAGGACAGCAGCAGATGAAGATGACACAGCTCTCCAGCACCCTCACTGCCACTGGAGAGCTGCGTCATCTGCACCTGCCATCTGTCCTGTCATCTGCGCCTGCTGCCTGTGTGGATCCCCAGCCTGCACCAAGGACTAGCAACCGGGGTGAGTACTCAGCTGCCATCCCGCCGCCATCAAGCCACCTGCCCATCTCCTCACTGCCTCCTGACTGCCTCCAGCCCGTCTCCTGACAGCCTCCTCCCACCTCCTTCCTACCCCCTTCACACACCAGAAAATTCAGGGACTTTTCTGGTATGAAAGAGGCCAACCTGGGAATGGCTCGGCATGATCCCTGGGCCATATACCCGGGTGGGTACCTCCATTTTCTGGTGTGAAAGGGGTATTAATGAAAGCATTCAATGTTAAAAGAAGGTAGCATTGTATCAGAATCAAATTAGTTGTTAAATAGGTATGGAATAAAAAGTCCACCTGGATTAGCTCTCACAGAACCCATGATACCTGGCAAAAAATAATTAGTAGATGATATGATTCCTTACTTCTGGATCAGCGTGTGTCCATCAAGTGGTTATAATACAGCTGCCCCAGCACAGTATTCCAATATACATCGGATTGTGCCCTCACCACCGGGGGAGGGACTGCGTCAATGTGATAGAGCACATGCCACCTGGTTAAGGAATGCGTCAGTGTGATAGAGCACAGGCCACCGGTTGAGGGATTGCGTCAGTGTAATAGAGTGCAGGCCACCGGTTGAGATATTGCGTCAGTGTGATAGAGCACAAGCTGCAGGGAGAGGGACTGCGTCAGTGTGATAGAGTGCTGGCTACTGTTTGAGGGATTGCGTCAGTGTGATAGAGCGCAGACTGCAGGCCACTGACTCAATCCCTCTCCCTGCAGCCTGCGCTCTATCACACTGATGCAATCCCTCAACCGGTGGCCTGCGCTCTATCACACTGACGCAATCCCTCAACCGGTGGCCTGTGTTCTATCGCACTGACGCAATCCCTCAATCCCTCAGTGTGATAGAGCGCACTCCACCAGGTGAGGGATTGTGTCAGTGTGATAGAGTGCAGGCCACCGGTTGAGGGATTGCGTCCGTGTGATAGAGCACAGGCCACCGGTTGAGGGATTGCGTCAGTGTGATAGAGCGCAGGCCACAGGGAGAGGGATTGCATCAGTGTCATAGAGCGCACTCCACCAGGTGAGTGATTGTGTCAGTGTGATAGAGCTTAGGCCGCAGGGTGAGGGAGTGCGTCAGTGTGATAGAGCGCAGGCCACAGGGAGATGGATTGCGTCAGTGTGAAAGAGCATAGGCCGCAGGGTGAGGAAGTGCGTCAGTGTGTTAAAGGGCAGGCCGCAGGGAGAGGGAGTGCATCAGTGTGATAGAGCACAGGCCGCAGGGTGAGGGAGTGCGTCAGTGTGATAAAGGGCAGGCCGCAGGGAGAGGGATTGCATCAGTGTGATAGAGCGTAGGACACAGGGTGAGGGAGTGCATCAGTGTGATAAAGCGCAGGCCGCAGGGAGAGGGAGTGTATCAGTGTGATAGAGCACAGGCCTCAGGGTGAGGGAGTGCGTCAGTGTGATAAAGGGCAGGCCGCAGGGAGAGGGAGTGCATCAGTGTGATAGAGCACAGGCCGCAGGGTGAGGGAGTGCATCAGTGTGATAAAGGGCAGGCCGCAGGGAGAGGGATTGCGTCAGTGTGATAGAGCATAGGCCGCAGGGTGTGGGAGTGCGTCTGTGTGATAAAGGGCAGGCCGCAGGGAGAGGGAGTGCATCAGTGGTGAATCTGAACGCCCTGGAGAAATCTGAGAGCAGAACTTACTGTGCCTTCATGAATTGGACTCACCATACTAAAGAATGGTGATGGAATTCAGCCTACGGGGATGGAGTGCCGCTGTAGAAGTCAGGAACTATATACAATATATTATTTTTTATTGGATTTTTGTTTATTATTTTTACAAAGAAGTATTTTTTTAGCTGATCTAAATACTAAAAAACATATTGACCCAAATACTTAAAAAACAGACAATTCGGTTGTTATTTTGGCTTATGGGTGCCATGATGAAATCATGGAGACCCAAATGGTGCCTTAAATCCAAAAAGTTTGGGAACCACTGATTATATTACAGGCAGTGTATGAATGTATGTATGCAACTATGCATGTATAGTATTAAGGAGGCAGTATATAAAAGAAGGGCAGTGTATGTATGTTAGAGGCTATGTATGTACATAAGAGAGGCTATGTATATGTGTATGAGTGCGGCAGTGTATCTATGTATGTATGTATGTACGTACATACAGTATGTACGTACACATGTATGGGTGAGAGCGGCGGTGTATGCATATATGTATAGGAACGAGTGCGAGTATGTATGTAAGAGATTTTTTCCTCTCTGGTTCCCACCTCTTGTGCTCTCCACTTATGTGTAATGGACACACCCCCTTTTTAATGGGATCATGCCCCCTTTTCTGGAGCGCGCGTGCCTTCGGCGCAGGGGAGCGTTACTGTCTTTCCTTATCCCCACTTCAAAATATCCACTTCGACCACTGATGCAATCCAAATAACACAAGATTAGATTTTTTAGATTTGTGATACAAACTTGGCTGGTTGAATTGAGACAATACTCTCTGACTCACTGCAATGCCACTGAGGGGGTGAGAAAAGAGAAAGAGGGTATCAGGTGGAGAGAGTGAGAGAGAGGAGCAGCTTGGAGAGATAGGGGGAGGGGTTAATGGAAAAAGAGGGAATGAGAGAAAGAGAGATGAGGGTGAGGAAAAAAGAGGGCATCTAGGAGAAAGAGAGAGAATGCCAGTGGCAGTGGGGTGGAGAAAGAGAGAGAGACAGGGAAGGATGAAATTGGAAGTGAGAGACAGTATCAGCAACAGAGTGTAAGGGAGAGAAAGAGAAATAAAGGGTGTCAGTGAGAGAGACACAGTGTCAGGGAGAGGGAGAAAGTGTGTCAGAGAGAAAAACAGTGTCAAAAAGAGAGTAAGGAAGAGAAGGAAAGGAGCAAGAGAGAGTGTTATTGAGAGAGAGGTGGCGAGAGAGAGGAGTAGCAAGCAGGAGAGACACTACCTGATAACAGCACAGGATGGGGCAGGGAGGGGGTGGCATGGCCAGACAGGTTGACACAGCACCATATGGGGGCATAGATGGGCAGGAAAACAGAAGGATGGGCATATAGACAGAGCACCATATGGGTCCATAGCCAGGCAGGCAGACAGACAGATGGACAGAGCAACATACTGTATGGGGCAAAGGAGGCCAGATGGACAGACAGATAGATGGATAGATAGAGCACCACATGGGTGCAAAGATGGAAAAATGGACAAACAGATCACCATGTCAACATTGGCAGCAATGATGGACAGATGAATAGACAGAGCACAATATGGGGGCATACATGGAAAGATGGGTGGAAGGGAGGGGGCATAGATAGAGAGAAGGGTGGACGGGAGGGGTCCTAGAAGGATGGATGTACAGATGGATGGGTAGAGTCATATACAGAAAAAACAATGAATGGTAGGGTCATAGACCGACAGACAAATGGCCATATGGGGGCATAGATGGATAGAGGGACAGGGGTTGGGTATGGATGGGCAGATGGACAGGGGACATAGACAAAGCACAATATGAGACATAAGGCAGAGGGGTTCTCACTGTCAGTGAGACTTTGACTTATCAATACATGGCTGTCAGCCAATCTGAGTGCAGTTATGCTACCAGTTTCCACAAACAGCTACACATTGAGGGTGTTTCTGCCTTCCACCTTCTTTTCAGTAAGTATGCAGAAGTCGCCAGCTTTTACGCACATATACGCCGCAGGACAGGTACCCGGGCGGCAAGGGGGGGCGAAATACCGCCCTCCAGTGGCCGGCACCCTAGGCAAATGCCTAGATTTGCCTAGTGGTGGCGCCGGCCCTGTATATATTACTCGTAAGGCTGAATTTAAGTTTTACCGCATTTGGTCTCGGTGGCTTTCCTCAAAGGGCAGTATTCAATGTGAAAGTTCTCCATGCACTCTCCGTGTTTTAGCGGAGATTCTCCGTGTTCCGGAGCCTCCTGCTCCCACTATTCAATGTGGCTGATGCTCGCCGCCACTCGCGGCAAGTCTTAACCCCTGCAGCGGACGAGCGTCCGCGGCAGGGAGCTTTCAGGGAGTCGGGGGACGGAAGCAGCCAGAGAGATTAAAGTCTCCCTGGCTGCTCCAGAGGAATGTGGAGGGTAGGCTGCCCCCCCCTATAGCCAGCGGGGGAACCAGTATTCCCTGCACCCGATCGTGCATATTAACGATCGGGTGCAGTGAATATATGAATATCTAATGAGTGGCTCGAGCGCTCCGGCCCCCTGCTGGCTGCACTGTGTAAAAAAATAAAATAAAAAAAAAATAAAAAAAAATATATTTTTTTAATTAAATATATATTCATGTGCTATAAGCACATGAATAAAAATAACATGCCCCTTCACAGAAAAAAACTGATTTTTTGACACCAAAATAAAAAAAAAAAAACTTTTAGTTTAAAAGTTCACATTCCAGATCTCCATCAAAAGATGGAGAATTGCTACACGGAGAGAGACGGAGAGAGACGGAGAAAATCACTTAGAAAGACGGAGAATATTTCACATTGATATAGGGTTGCTTGCTTTTGGAGAGCAAAATGCTCCGTCCAAGGCGAACAAAGCACAAATTCTCCATAAAACACGGAGAACTTTTCTCATTGAATACTGCCCAAAATATTCATCTTTACAACATTATACAGTTGGTAAAGGTACAATTTTTACTTTCATGGAGAGATACTTGTAGATTATACATTTTTTTCCCCCTGGTAATTTAATAATGCCATATGTTTGATCGATAAAATATCCTAAAAATAGTGACCCAGTGTGAACTGATGTGCGTTGTGTTTTAGGGAGGATGTGATGGATTTGGATCCGATATGTAATGCCGGCGGTCGGAATCCCAGCGGTCGGAATCCCGACACTGGAATCCCGACCGCCCAAATCCAGACATGGGGGGGACGTGGAGCGCCCCCCTTGCGGGCTCGCTGCGCTCGCCACGCAGCGGGCCCGGTGCCTCGCTACGCTTGGCACGCTATTTTATTCTCCCTCTATGGGTGTCGTGGACACCCACGGAGGGAGAAAGTTTCGGGATTTCGGCAGTCGGGATTCCAGTGTCGGGATTCCGACCGCCGGGATCCCGACCGCCGGCAAATTGACTGCATCCCATGGATTCATTATATGTTATATATCCTCTGATATTAATAGATATGAACTAAGAAAGAGAGTACTTAAAAAACTGAAAAAATATTACTGCTATTGTAATTTAGATATTATTATTGTAATGATATGATTTTTCCCTTTCCTTTAATTTAATTTTATTATTTTATTTCAGTTTTCAGTTGATAAAGTTGTTTATGTTTGCTCTGTTATTCTGTGTTTCCGAAAATTATTAAAAATCACTCAATGTAAATATAAAAATAATTTGAAAGGGTGCTGTGGGATTGCATTTGCCTGCCTCCCCCCCTCCACCTCTGCTGGGCCCCATAAAAACTGCATACCCTTCACCCTCTAGATACGTCACTGCACTTGTCTCTAAACAGAAACAGCAAAAAGGTTCAGTATCCTTAGTATGGAAGAGCGACCCTTAGAAAATTTCAATAATAACTATATCATTGACAATGTTTGTAAATTGCAGTTGAGCCCTGCTCCGTCTACACAATTATGTTGCCCTTCAATTACACACTCATTAAACAGTATAGTTCCAGCCAGAACAGTCCAGGGATATGAAATTACACAATTGTGTAGATTAGAAATGATATCATGGGTGACATTTAATAGGATGAGATATTTCGACTTTTGCAATTTTTAGTCAAAAAACAGCTGAATTCACTTCAATTCGCATCCAGGTGTTTTCCCATTATAAAGTATACAACTCACAAATTTAATAGGATGCTATTATGGAAAGCTTTATTAAAAATAAAAAATAAAATAGACCAAGTTCAACATGGCTAGTTTGACAGAACCATACACAGAACATTGCATGGTTCTGCCCCAGAAAATGTGTAATAGTAAAAATTAGAACAAAAAATGGTGTGGGGTCCCCCATCCTGAGCATAACCAGCCCCGGGCTCAAAGAACCGATCCTGGTTTTAGAAATTCAGGGGTCAAAAACCATAGGGGATCCCCAGGATTTCTAAAATCAGCACCAGGTTCAAGGGCCTAGTAAGTATCCATGGGTACCTGTTGAAGGAAAATATACTTATTCCGGTGAGTAATGCTCCGCTCCTCTGGCTGCATGTACCCAAGGTTGCACAAGCTGAGATTGTTTACAATTTTATCATATATGTTTATCATTGTCATTTGTTTTTAGCCCGTATTCTCTGGCTTGTAGTTTTTAGAAAATGTATTAAAACCTGTGATAGATCTAACCAATCTCCCATTTTATTTTTTGCCAAGTATTGCACATAATTAGCAATCCAATCAGCGCTGCCCACCCCCCCTTTTTTTGTCTTTTTGTTTACAATCTCGGCTCCTCCCACATACTGGGGTTTATGCCCGCCCACAAGCCAATACCCACTCCTGATTGGCTGGTGGGTGGGCCTAATCCCCTGAATGTGGGAGGGGCAGAGATTGTAAACAAACAATCTCAGCTTGTGCACCTGGAGGTACACGCAGCCGAAGTGGAGCCTTCGTCACCAGATGGAGTATATTTTTCTTTCAACTGGTACCCATGGATACTACTGGAGAAGAGGTCGGACCGGTGGTGGACCCTATAGGTACGTATTGTGTGTGTGATTGTAGCATGTACTAAAACTTTTTATTTTTTACTATTTGCATTGGTGTAGAACTACAAGACCCAATGGGCCCTTTAATGCCCCAGTTGCTGAGACTTCTGGCTCTCCAAGTCCCTGCATGTAGTGCATGCTTGATGGGACTTGTATTTCCAAACAATGTAAAATACTTATGCCTATTTTTACACAATAATCAGCCCGGTGCCCACAGCCATGTGCTCAGCCACTCCTCCAGATTCCCTGCCCGGGCTGACCAGCCACAGGCATGAATGCTTTGGCCAGGGGAATTTGCATTACCCTGTTGGCTGTTTGGGCCCAGTGCTGGTTGCCAAAATACGGGGGACCCCTACTCATTTTGTCCCCAGTATTTTGGGAACCAGGACCCTTGAGCCTGGTGCTGGTTTTAGAGATCCTGGGGTTCCCCTATGTTTTTTGCCCCCTGAATTTCCAAAACCAGGACTAGTTCTTTGAGCCCAGGGTTGGTTATGCTCAGGAGGGGGGACCCTATGCCATTTGTTTTTCTTTCAAAAACCGAACATTACGATCTCTAACAAATCGCACACGTGCATTAAATCGTGACTAAAATCCGCATTTTATTGCATTACATCACATTTTTCATATTTCAATTCGCATTCCATCACATTAGCGTTTATGTGCGATTTCAGAAACTGGTACTTATGTAGTATCTGGGCTGCCGATTTCTAAATCGGGTACATCGCATCGCATCGCATGCGACCATCGGATGCGATGCGATGCGATGCGATGCGATGACCCGATTTTTCCATAGGAATCAATGTTAAAATGGACTGAGTCCATTTTAACATGGAATTCAATGGGAAAAAGGGGTCCTTTTCATACCCCTACTATCCAAGTGGGCATGGAGTTGGATATAAACCTGTGGCGAGCGTAGCGAGCCACCGAGCCCGAAGCGTGGCGAGCGTAGCGAGCCCCGCGAGGGGACACAGAATACCGTCCCCTCGCGGGGCTCGCTTCGCTCGCCACGCTTCGGGCTCGGTGGCTCGCTGCGCTCGCCACAGGTTTATATCCAACTCCATGCCCACTTGGATAGTAGGGGTATGAAAAGGACCCCTTTTTCCCATTGAATTCCATGTTAAAATGGACTCAGTCCATTTTAACATTGATTCCTATGGAAAAATCGGGTCATCGCATCCGATGGTCGCATGCGATGCGATGCGATATCGCATCGCATCGCATCTGATTGTATGCCTTAACTTAAGGCATACAATCAAAAAATCGGCAGCCCAGATACTACATAAGTACCCAGAAACTTACTATAAATCACCTCCTATTTAATGTCATGCCATATGTCATTCATTAAAAGGGGTATCTGAGCTATACTTTCCAAAATGTCACTGGACTTTGCTTGCTGCTGTTATATACTGTACAATGGCCTGTGCTCACTAGTCAACAGACTACCCTCTAGTGGTGACAGGAAGCAATGATATAAAGAGGACTTTTCAATATGGATGCAAACAATTTTCTCAAAGGTCATTTAAGGGTTAATTGCATATGACAAAAGTGGTCTTAAAATAGAAATAAAAAAAAATAGCAACTTATTTTGTTATTTATACAATTAAGCATAAATCACACAAAAACGATGGGCGTAATTCAGGTTGGTTCGCAAAAGAAAGAATCTCTCTAATGGGCAAATCCATGTGCACTGCAGTTGAGGAAGATATAACGTGCAGAGAGAGTTACATTTGGTGGGGTGTGTTTAAACTAAAATCTAAATTGCAGTGTAAAAATAAAACAGCCAGTATTTACTCTGCACAGAAACAAAATACTGAAACACACCCAAATGTAACTCTCTCTGCACATGCTACATCAGTCCCACCTGCAGGGCACATGGTTTTGTCCATTAAAGAAGGAGTTTGCTTTTGCAAACCAACCTGAATCACCCAATATATATCTCCTCATATCTTGCAAACAGCTGCCTGAGTTTTCTGGAAGGGAGGTGTAGATACTGTTGGAGCTGAATGGCAGCTGATTTTTATCATCTGACATTCTAAATAAATGCATGCGATTAAAATCTAGATTTCTGTCATAATGACCTATTCAAGTGCCTGCTCTGATGTAGTTTTTCAATCAGAAGTCAATTTGATTTTGCAGACCTACTGCAGGAATGTGAGGTGGGAGTTTTATTACCTGAAGTGATTATTTGTTATGTGTACCTCAGTAATCCGTCACTTCATTGCCAGAGACGCATAGGTTGGTAAAGAGGAAGCCTTAGCTGTTTGGTAGTCAGTGAGTTAAGCAGACAAGACATTTTGGAAGTCACCTCAAGACTGACCCTCATTTCATTCTAATGATAATTGGATCTGATACTAAATAACAGTAAGTCTGTCACTGGTGTTTAGAAATCTGTAGATGCAATTCAGTCTAACAGCATTGGCAATAATAGCTGTATTAGTAATTCAATGATACATTCAGCTGACTACCCCCTTGCTTTTAAACTAGGCAAGTGTTCACTTAGGCAAGTCTGCTGACCTGCTGTCATAATAATCATTTCAGTAATTATCAGAGAATTTAGTTGAAAAAAAAAAATACTGCTTTGCGTATTTTTCATAGCTCATGCCACAGAGATGATAAATGGTTATGTTTTTTCCTTTATCCATGTGCATGTATGCTGTCTAGAGTTCTGTATTATATTGTATATAGGCAAATGTAGGTACCACTCATGCAACGGGGTTTGTATAAAAAGTAATGAGGCCAAATTCGAAAAACATTTTTTATTGAAGATATCGCTACAAACAATTAAAAATCTTCAAAATAAGACCCTTGTGCGTCGACACACATGGTCGTTGACTACAAAGCTGGTGTGGCTTGGTGCGTTGTCATGAAACAGCAGCTTTTGATAGGCTTTCACTGCCGAACACTTTTTGGATCATGGCTAATGTCTCCATAGCTGATTTTCCGAATCCCACACAGAATTTAATGGCGTATCGCTGTTTAATAGAATGTTGCATTTTTATGCTTCAACCAAGTCTAGGGACAGGTGTCCACTAAAACCACGATACAAACTGCACGGAAGCTCGTAGATGACTAACACTCAACACTAACACAGCGTGTTGAAGCTGGCTCCCCCTTCCATCGACCCCACCTGGAGCATTCACGCTGCGATGTACAGTCGTGTCAGAAAAAAATAGGTATCATTACTTTTTATACTAACCCTGTAAAGCAACAGAGAGTAGTGATTGCCAAAGTTTTAGAATTTAAATATATATTTGTATATATTTGTTTCATGAATATAAGACGAAGACAAAGACAATCTTAGGAAACACAAAATCCAGTTTTTAATTGGTCATTTCAAAAAGTTACCCAACAGCCTATGCTATATGTGTTTTGAGAAAATTCTTAACCCTTTGAGTGCCAACATCTCTGAGAAAGATATGAAAAATATCCACTAAAAATGCCAGCATCGCTCACATCGGTAATATAAATTCAAATAAAAAATGCTGATTAAAAAAAAAGATTATATTTCCCTTATAAGTTAAACATTAAAGGTCAATATGAACAAAATGTTTTCTTGCCAATTTTCACACCTATTTTGACAACTTCACTTGGCACTCAAAGGGTTAATATATAGCACTGCTATATTGGTACTGCTTTCCTAGCACGGCGCCCACGATCTAGATTGTATGTGTGGGGCTGATATCTCAAGCATCTCATGCATCTTATGTGTTTGTGCAGCATAAGATGCATGAGATGATGCAATCGACGTAATCGACGAGATTGACGAGATTTTTACATTGCAAGCATCTCATGCATCTTATGTGTTTGTGCGGCATAAGATGCATGAGATGATGCAATCGACGCAATCGACGAGATTTTTACATTGGAATCAATGTAAAAAGGCCCCAAATCCCCAATTTTATTTGCTAACCCCCCCTCATGGGTGAAATGGCCCCCCCATTGTTAACGCCACCCCACTATTGACATCATCCTGAAGCATGGCGAGCGCAGTGAGCCCGCGAGGGGCGGCGGTACGCGTCCTCCGACCTTTTCATACCCCCACTATCCACGTCGGCGTGGAGTTGATTTTATATAGCATGGCGAGCGCAGCGAGCCACCGAGCCCGAAGCGTGGCGAGGGGATGCGGAATACATGTAATTGTAGTCCGCGTCCACTCGCCACGCTTCGGGCTCGGTGGCTCGCTACGCTCGCCACACTATATAAAATCAACTCCACGCCAACGTGGATAGTGGGGGTATGAAAAGGTCGGAGGATGCGTACCGCCGCCCCTCCCGGGCTCGCTGCGCTCGCCACGCTTCGGGTTGGCGTTGATAGTGCTGGTGGCGTTAACAATGGTTATTGGGGGCTCAAGATTTTTATCTCATGGATCTCATGGATCTCATGCATCTTATGGATGCATAAGATCCATGAGATTTAAAAATCGGGTCCATTGTGTTGATTGTATGCCTTAAGTACCTTAAACTTAAGGCATACAATCAATGAGACGGGAGCCGTGCTAGGAAAGCAGTACCGCTATATTTATCACAATTATTTTAGCACATCAGTGTTTTTATCCTTCCCCACTCCAGGAAGTCATTATTTTTGGTATCATTATTTTACAATAAATGTTTCTAATTCATAGCTATTGTACAGTATTTTTCCTAGGACTTTGTGTTTATAGTGTCCCTAATTTTTTCTGCATATTTATTGTGAGGGTTTTGGCATTCCTCTTTGCAGGTTGGCAGCTGTTAATTCTTTTTGGGTGACTATTCAATTGTTTGCTCCAGCCCCTACTGGGCATCAAACTATTGAATGCCCAACATACAGTAGCAATTCAATTGTTGCTCTGTTTGGAAGCACATTAGCTATGGGAGGCACATTTCTTTCTGAAAGTTTCAGAAAGTGTCTTCAGAGGTACACGAAGAAATGTAAGCAAAGTCCATAGTTTGGGTGCCCAAATGGTAGTTTTGGTGCCCTAACCACTGCTTTAGACTGGTTTAGCAACTTTGTAGAACTAAACCCAGTGCTTTTGAGTAAATTAATACTAATGGCTGAACAGAAAAACAAACTGAATTGCAGGTGGCTCAAAAAACAATTGAATTGACCCCTTAAAGTCTATGCTGTTTGGCACCAGGATCAATTTGTGCTTGCTGTATTCCTGTATTTCAGTAGTGTACTTTATAAGCTTAATAGTGTTAGCTCTCATAAATGAGAGGTGAATATAATGTACATTGTGACAACCTACTATTTTGGATATTTGTTCTATGGCATCATGCTTATAATTTAAGTGTTTGAAGAAAGCAGACTCATTTCTAAATGTATTTATTATATATGGTAGCAGAATATAATTCAAGGAAAGTAAACAGCTAGGGGCACTGTTTACAATATTGCAGGAATACATATCATTGTTTCTAATTTCCCATTGTCTGTATATTTTTGGAATTGGTTAATAACTTAGCAATGCCTGTTCTTCAAGACTTTGTTGAAGTATTAGCTATTGACAACTCATGTTATACTGTCAAACAAAATCTCAAACTCCAAATCACATTCCTCTAGCTCTTATTAGTATTAGTGTCTGTATATAGTTGCACTGACCTTCTCAGTCTTTGCTATTTACTTTTAGTTGGGCTACATGATGTCTGTTAACTGTCAATAGATGACAAATTCTAGGGCTGAACCAGTAGAGCTGGTCTTTGCCTGAAGCAGCCACATTTGTGCTTAAAGCTTAACCAATATTTGGTTGACCTTAGATATTAGGCACTCAGTAGCATTGGTAACATAGTCTAGAGGGATTATTTACTAATATGCAGGTTTCTAGAAACTACCTAGGGTGCAGGGAATTCAGCTCCGCCTGCACCCAGTCGCCGGCAGCCTCCAAGGCCCGCATCTTCCCTCACTTCGCAAAGAATGCTGCTGCCACTGGTAGCCTGAACCTTCTTTTTTTACCCTCCCTTCATTCCTCCAAGGCTGCAGCTGCATGGAGGATATAGGGGTCAGGCTCTGAGTGCCACAATTCTCGGGTATTTAGGGTACGTGGCCTAATGCCTGGAAGTGCCCCTCTCTTTCTCTCACTGTCTACTCCCCCTGTCTCTCCCTTTAACCTCCTTTCCTATTTTAACTGGCGTAATGTGTAATGGGAGCTCTACCTGGCATATTGAGGGCTCTACCTGGTGTAAGTGTAAAGGGGGCTATATCTAGTGTAACAGGGGCAGGGCCGGATTATAATGGGGGCACAAGGGGTCAGTACCCCTGGGCCCCCCTCTAGTGTATGTATTTAAAAACATTTTTTTTTAGCTAAAGATTTTATGCATGGGAGTGGGATAGTGCTGCAGCATCACCTATCAGCGTATGTGATAATGATTAATGGTTCTGAGCATCGGGAGCCAAGGCACACTGATTGCACAAGTGTGCAGTGCATTACTGAGAGTTAACTAAGTCCCATGACACTTTGCACCAGAGGGCAGAGGCTGAGATGTTTGTGCTGAGCTCTGATTGGTGGAGCTCATTACATTCTTCTCAGGCCCATGGAGAACAGCAGCAGCCTATTCATGGGAGGGTTTTTAATCAGAGGCAGTACAGTGCCCCTGCCAGCTCTCCCAGGGGGGGCAGCTTCTGCTACCTGTGTCCCCGGGAGCCCTCCTCCCACCCCACATACATTCCTGCACAGGCAGGGAGACTTCCAGCTCCCTGCATGCCGCCGTCCCCCGGCTCACTGTGGTGTTCGCCGCAGTGGTTAAAAATTGCCGTCAGGGGCAGTGAGCCCCTGCGACGTTAAATAGGGTGACAAGGAGGACTGGCAGCGAATGCCATGGCCTTCACACATGTCCCCCTTGACCCACCCTGCCTATCCTGTAAGCCCTTACTGTCAGGAGGCTAAGTCCATGCAACATCTCAAGTACCATTGTGCCATCTGCACTAAGGGAACAAGAGTGGTTGTTATTGGTAAAAGCCCTCCATTAGGTTGGCTCTAAGGGCTCACTTGATATAGTGCAGGAGTTCCCTGACACTGGCATAATATGTAATGGGGGTTCTACCTGGCATAATGTATATAAGAGGCTCTACCTGGTGTAATGTGTATAAGGGGGCTTTATCTGGGGCTGGGGCTTTCAAGCTTTTTCTATGGGGCCCACAAAGTTCTAGTTAGGCACCTGAATCAGATTCTACGGTTTCCTAGCAGGTCGCCCAGATTTCCTACCTACGCTAGCGTAATGAAATCGCATCGCATTGCATGGGCCATTTTAGTGCCTTGCGATGTGATGCTTTAATGTAATTTATTCCCTGCTGTGTTGGCCCCGGGGGATCGCATTGCATCACACCTCCCGCAAAATCGCATGCAATTGCATGTGATTTTATAGGATGCATTGCCATGCCATTATGTATACAGTTGTATTACATACAATGAGGTTTTACTGACCCCCCACTAGCCACGCCACCCCGAAGCGTGGCGAGCGCAGTGGAGGATACCCCCACTATCCACGTCGGTGTGGAGTTTATTTTATATAGTAAGGCAAGTGCAGCGAGCCACTGAGCCCTAAGTGCTGCGAGCAGACACGGAATACATGTAAAGTCATCTGCATCCTCTCGCGGGGCTCACTGTGCTCGAAATGCTTCGGGCTCGGTGGCTCGCTGTGCTCGCCACACTATATAAAATCAACTCCATGCCGACGTGGATAGTGGGGGTATGAAATGGGAGGACACATTCCGCCGCCGTTCACCATGCTTCAGGGTAGCGTGGATAGTGAGGGAGTTCCCTAAAAAAACTCATTGTATCTCATACAAGTGTACAGCTAATGGCATGGCATCGCACCCTATAAAATAGCATGCGATTTTGCGGTAGGTGCGATGCGATCCCCCGGGGCTAACACAGCAGTGAATAAATTACATGTAAAAATCGCATCGCACAGCACTAAAATGGCCCATGCGATGCGATGCGATTTTTCCTACGCAGAAGCGTCCACTAAGCAATTTGCTTAGTGGGCGCTCTGCTAGGAAACAAGTACAGATTCTACTTATTTTTCTAGCACATTCTAGAAGAGTTCTAAAATTGGATTGATTGTTATGGGAAACATCTCCACTTCTCAAAACTCATACTTTAGTAAATATACCACCTGCATTCAACATATCGGAGACCATTCAATGATACTGGAAAAAGAGATTTCTATTTTATTGTGATCTGGAACATAATTCCATTCTTTATAAAACTACCTATATCCTTGAATTATTCCAAACATTTTGTTCTGATCATAATATGGTTTGAGTTTTCTATTAGACTACCTTGAACATCGGTGAATAGGAGAAAGTCTTTCTTCTTTCCTAGGCTCAATGCTTACTGGTTGTGGAATTTCTCTTTCCAACAGCTAGTGAATTTCATCACCTGGCTGTCAGATCAATCTTGATGCTGTTAGAGAGCTGCTCTTTATCTAGTTTTCTTATTGCTTGGGGATCACTATGTCCTATATATACGAATTAAGTTCAAATGCTACTGTAATTCTGTTTAGTGGTGTCCACTGTTCTTTGTACATCTGCTGGTGCAAATCAATAATGTTGTTTTCTTCTGCAAAATAGTGATTTCCTTTTGGGACAAGACTAATGTCATCTGTAAATGTCTTAACATGCTTTGTGAGTTTCTTAACTGACAAAATGTAGTGATCAAAACTAGAATCTTACTGGTGTGATGTATGGTAGGGTAGGTGGTGAATGCAACCTCTTAATTATTCTGAGGCCATTTACTGTTCATTAGCTATGTAAGAAAAGCTTTTATCATTTATCATGTGTCCCTTGGCTTTTAGTCAATAAACCATGCATGCTTTGATGATGAACTGTATTCATACTGTTGTTAAAGGCAATCTCAGTATGGGCCTTATTTCAGTTCACTCTTTCTGACAATATCCTTCTTAGATGGACTAAACCATGTGCACTGCAGGGGGGGGAGGGGGGGGGCAGATGTTAAAATGTACAGAGAGAATTAGATTTGGGTGAGTTATTTTGTTTCTGTGCAGGGTAAATACTGTCTGCTTTATTTTTACACTGCAATATAGATCTCACTTTGAAGTAAAACCCCACCCAAATCTAATTCTCTCTGCACATGTTACATCTGCCTCACCTGGAGTGCACATGGTTTTGTCCATCTAAAGCTGTGTACACACGGGGGCGATAGGGGCTGAAATCGCTGGAAATATGGTCGCTGGCGACCATATTGCCAGTGATGGGAGTGTGCCCCGGCGATAAATCGCCGGGTGCGCGCTCCCGTTTTCAGCCCCATTCTAATCGCTGGTTGCAGGAGATTGCTGATTGCTGATTACCTCTGCGGCTTCCCCGGCAGAGGTTCCTTTTCATCAGTGACCATCTCTGGTCGCTGATGAAAAGGAGACACTGAGCAATATATTGCTCAGCAATGTATTGCTAGCAATATATTGCGGTGCAATATATCTCCCCCCTTGTGTACGGGGCTTAAGAAGAATTTTGAACTAGAATAAGGCCCTATGTGAAGTGTTATAGTCACCTTTTATACTGCAGCACTCTTGATCTTATTTTGCGACATCAGCTGTTTAATTTTAGGATTCCAATGTTGCCCACAATTGTTGCATGCAAGGATGATAATAATCCAATACATTGAAAAAGATATTTAATTTCCTACTTAGCTCTGTTTCATCATAAGTGAAATTAATATTTGTTTTTGTTACAATAATTTAACCTAATCTCTCTGAAATTTTCAGTTAATGGGAGATGGTTACTGCAAACTTGCCTACTAATCCTCTCTTCAAAAGGAAGCCTGCAGAGGAGATGCTGCTGATAACTTTGTGGTGTGGAACCAGCTCTATACCTCCAAACTGTCCCAATTTTTGCGGGATGGTCACTTTTTTGGGATGGTCCGGGGCCCCCATGGTGAGGTGGGGGCAGTTGGGAGTCCCCCCTGTCCTGTGCTGCTCTGCTAAACAGAACAGCAGTGGGTAGACACTGGTCAGTGTCTATTATCAGAGACAGATGGGCTGGGGGGAATAGTGAGAAGCTAACAGAGAAAATGGGGGAATGACCCCTTTGGCACAAGGTCACACCGCCAAATTTCAGGGGCACATCTACGCATCAAGGTTAGGAAGTTGGCAAAATGTGATTACAATAGAATCAATGTTGCCTCCTTCTCTCTCAGATCAGAGATAGCTCCCCTTCCAGTCTACTTCAGTAGGTAGAGGAAGAACAGCCTACTCTTCTCTTTTAGAGGTGCAGGGGACTTTTGCAAGACTGCACAGTTTGTACTGACAATGGGCCTAATTCAGCATCACTAATTAAAGAATTTGCAAAACAAGCAATTATCAAATGACTGTGCATGTGAAGAGATTCATAAAATGAAAATGCGTATGGATCATAAATGCAATGAAGCCTCAGTTTGACTGACAGGAAGCTGGCAATTGGGGTAGAAACCTGCCATTCTCTGTGTTTGAAAATAACGCAGACGCACCCAGGTGTTTTTGAGGAGGGTCTGGAGCGTGAGTGGTGACCACTGTCACAGATAATCTCAGTCACAGATTAGTAGAAGCCTCAAACCTACTCACATTCTCTGATGCCCTATACAGAGGCGTAGGGAGGGCGGAGCCACCGGAGCTCCTGCTCCGGGCGCCGATTGGTGGAATGGCGCCGCCGGCCCGCCCCCCCTCCGCAAATGATCCCTGCCTGATCACCATACACTAACGGGGGGCAGCGTGTGCCAGCGGCTGCCCTTCCCGTTGCCTGCCTCCTGCCCTGCTGCTGCTCGGTCCGGCTTCCGAGCAGCGCAGCGCAGCAACACTCCATACCAGAGGCGTAGGGAGGGCGGAGCCACCGGAGCTCATGGTGCCGCCGGCCCGCCCCCCCTGCGGTCTGCAAAAGTTCAAGCATCATGGCAGCCGCCGGCGATGCGCACGCTGCCCATTAGTATAGTACTGTGAATCATTGTACTATACTAACGGGCAGCGTGCGCAGTTCCGGCGTCTGCCCTGCCCAGCGCCGACGGGGTCTTCAGCGGCGGATTGAAGATCCGAAAGTACAGACTCCGGAGGCTCAGGAGCTGCTGCTGCTGCTGCAAGGGAGGAGGTGCCCGGTGCACACACCATGGCCTGGTCCAGCTGTCACTGGGGTTAAGGAGGTCTCTCTCGTCTGCTCCTCTTATCAGCAGCCTGTGCTCAGCTGTCTGCCTGATCAGAGTTCATATGCTCCTCCCACATGTGACAGGCGTTTGCAGCAGTCAGACAACATGAGGAAGGTTATTGAAGTCACAACAGCTGCCTGGCCTGGGGGCTTCATTCTGGGGGTCCCATGAAATCTTGGACACAGTGCTTCAGTCCTAGAGGTGTGCAGGAATAGGTAAGCAGTCTGGGGGTCCTCAGGGTAACTATAATGATGCTTGTGCCTCAGTGTCTTATAGGTTGTTATATAGCGCAGCAAATTCCATTACAGCATGTTATATGGCGCATCAGATTCCGTCACAGTGTCTTATATAGCGCAGCAGATTCCGTCACAGTGTCTTATATAGCGCAGCAGATTCCGTTACAGTGTCTTATATAGCGCAGCAGATTCCGTTACAGTGTCTTATATAGCGCAGCAGCTTCCGTTACAGTGTATAATATATAGCGCAGCAGATTCCGTTACAGTGTCTTATATAGCGCAGCAGATTCCGTCACAGTGTCTTATATAGCGCAGCAGATTCCGTTACAGTGTCTTATATAGCGCAGCAGATTCCGTTACAGTGTCTTATATAGCGCAGCAGATTCCGTTACAGTGTCTTATATAGCAGCAGATTCCGTTAGTGTCTTATATAGCGCAGCAGATTCCGTTACAGCCTCTTATATAGCGCAGCAGATTCCGTTACAGTGTCTTATATAGCGCAGCAGATTCCGTTACAGCGTCTTATATAGCGCAGCAGATTCCGTCACAGCGTCTTATATAGCGCAGCAGATTCCGTTACAGTGTCTTATATGGCGCAGCAGATTCCGTTACAGTGTCTTATATAGCGCAGCAGATTCTGTTACAGTGTCTTATATAGCGCAGAAGATTCCGTTACAGCGTCTTATATAGTGCAGCAGATTATGTTACAGTGTCTTATGTAGTGCAGCAGATTCCGTTACAGCGTCTTATATAGCACAGCAGGTTCCGTTACAGTGTCTTTTATAGCGCAGCAGATTCCGACACAGTGTCTTATACAGCGCAGCAGATTCCATTAGTGTCTTATATAGCGCAGCAGATTTCATTACAGGTTCTTATATAGCGCAGCAGATTCTGTTAGCCACGCCCCCAATTCATTACCGGGGGGGGGGCGTGAAATATGCCCTTGCTCCGGGCAGCATGGCACCTAGCTACACCGCTGGCCCTATATCATTTGTCCAGGCATTCAAGTGAAATCATTGACGACATTGTATTATTTTCACATTGTATAGTGTGTACCCAGCTTAACTCTTCAGCAACATTGTGCGTAAATTTACCAAAGCTTCTAAAAATAAAAAGATGTTATTTGCCCCAAGCACTTATTTGCAACACTGTACCCCACAGCTTTTATTCACAGACACTGTAGTCCTTAATCAAAGTCACAATAATCCCCTAATTACACTGCCGCCTTCCCAATACCCTCTCCTGGTGGCATTCAGGCGGAAATCATTTTCAAGGAAACGGAATCACACATCTCTAAGTTTGAGTTGCACATACCTAATTATGGAACTGATTAATGGAACAGAAGGAAAGTGGCTGTCAAGATGTGAATCCACTGAAGTCTGATTTACCAATATATCCTAATTTACATTGGGCTGATGCAAGGATCCATGACGATTTAATCAGTAAACTACACCCATGTAATAGGTTGAGAGAATCAGAAAGTGAGAGATCTGGTAAGAAATCTCCAGGGTTTTTTTTAAAGCGCCAATCATTTACAATGCAAAATCAAACTGGTATTGCGGTGTAAATGATTGCTGCTCTCAGCTAATTGCTCCTTCTTCAGAATTGTGTCTATTGCACAGTGTATCCAATCCTCATTCCTATTATGTCATATCTATAATACAAAAAGCTTTTGATTGCCACAAACGAAAATCAAACGCATGCTTTAATCATACTTACCTATTTTTTAAATCTCCACAAAGCCCAGAGAGGAAATACTACAAGTCATTTCAGGGGGTGGGGTTGAACTGTCTCGTCCTTAGGCCCTGCCCCAAATACAGGAAATCACCCACAATTTGCGTGTCTGTTGTGCAAGGCATGAACTAAATAGCATAATCCAGTCATTATGCCCCTTACCACGGAACCTGTGATTACCGGGGATTATCACCCAATCCTTCCTAGTGAAGTGGGCAGGATGCAGGAGAACTGTTTACTCTAGCGTGGTTGTGGGGGACTATCCCAAAAAATGAGTCTTTAATGTGTTTAATATTTCCAAGATGCTTCTTGTAAAATTTGTATTCTTCTGTATATTTTATACATTTATTGATTTTGATTAATGGTTTATTACTATAAATAAAAAGATTTTTTTTTTTTAAAACAACACTCTTTTTACATTAATATTGAGACTAAAACCACAAATGGGGAACTCCCAGAGATAGATACACTTTCTAACTAACATTTTTTTTCTCTATAAATAAATTCCAGTTCACTGTGTTTAAAATACATTTTAGTACCCAAGTTTTACAAGACAAAAAATGCCTGTTGCCAGAATTTCTATAAGTGACAACTTCACAAAGAAACACAGAGCAAATCTCAAGCAAATGATGACTTTTGCTGGCATGCAATTGCTTAGAAATATCCGTGAAAGTACTATGCTTCCTGAAGAGGCGAAGAAGTTTAAAGTGTCACGCTGAGCTCATATTCTGAGGTTCTGTTATAGGAAAAAGATAAAGAAGATGGGTACCAGTTTTGTACAGATACAATATACTATGAACAAGGAACAAAACAGTATTTTGTAAATGTTAAGGTTTTGTTTTCTTAAAAAGCTAAATAATATTGGTTATTTTAAGACACGATTGCAAGAGATATTGCAACCCTGATTTTACAATATTTTCTAGTTTTTCGGTAAAGATTACAGCAGACAATGGGGTAAAGGTATGATGTTTAGATAAAATGTTTAACAATAGATCAATAGGCTGGGTGAGGGGGCATTTGGGGGATTGCGTTGGATATTTTAACTAGTGGGCAGGGTAAAGTCTGCTTCCATGTGTATTTTCAGCAACATTAACCATGTAGCTACAGTATATCAATGAGCAGCAGAGGTACACATCCAGTATGGCTTATTGTAGGTAAATATTCTTTGAGTGACATCTTTAAAATTTAAAATAAAATAAACTTCTAAACGTGTTTATGCCCATGTTACTCCAAAGTAGGCTGCACATAGTAGACTGTTGCCTAAGTAGTGAGAACACAGTATATCAATATGTATAAAAGCATTATATCTTATGATAGAATATCAAAAGCTTTGCGTTTAGTAGCTTTTGTCTGGCACGGTTGCATCAGACGCGACTACAATAGGCTGTGCTTACCCTGACATAGTTGCAGAAAAGATGGAGCTATCAAAAGAGAAAAGCAAGAAGATAGAGAGGAAGGAAAAGAAGGAAAAGAAGTAAAGGAAGGAAGGGAAGGAAGGCTATGGGCAATATTTACTAAGAATCGTGTTTGTCCAAGTTATGATTCTTTAGCCTTTTCTTTGGGAAGTTTAGCCTTTTCTTTCATCTCAGCAGTCAAACATGAAAGTAAAACATATATACAGTACTGTATAGACCTTTAAAACACGGGTGAAACCCATTCACAGATCTACAGAGAGGGGGTGGGGTTTTGTATAATTTTAGCTTCTGGTATTGGGTAGGCAAATAAGCCAATTGAAAGCTATGTAATGGGTGGGTGAAGTGGTGGGATCTCAGAAAATAGCAGCTGCATCAATAGCCTCCAAGGAAGCTGTAGCCCCGGTACCACCACCACTGTGTTGTACACCTGCTGATTGATGAAACAGGTGGATTCCTGCAGCTAAGATTCCTACTAAATGCCCTGTGGCTCTGGCTGCGACTCTGGTGGTGGCTGTTGCTTGGTGCCTTTCTGTGGAGCAGATAGAGGAAGACACAACTCTGGAGCCTGGCTGCAATGAGCCCTAGTAATTCATCTCTGATGCTACTCTCATGTGGTTTAGCATGGCAATGATAAGTAGTAACACCTGATACAAAGCACTTAGCTAACTTTTCAGTAATATCATAAATTATAGCAGACACCTCTCACTCTGCTCCAAGTGGACATTTAAACTCGTTAATGTGATTAGTGCCCGGGCTACTTACAGTGAATCTGTGCCCCGATGGACCCCAAAACACCCATTCCATCCACTGTTTCACTGAAATATATGTAATTCCCCTCCAGTGTACCAATAAAAAGTGTATTAGGGAAAAAGCAACCCATATTGCTGTGCTAAGTAAATGTAGCTTCAAGACAGCTGCAATTAATTGAAATCCTAGGTATATTTTAATAGATTTAACAATAAAACTTGTTATTTTCTCAGACATCTTTTCCTCAAAAGGCACTAAATTGAAACAAGTCTTAAATTGTCTTAAATTGTCCTTTAACCAGAGTTATACAGATGTAACCGGCTACATCTTTGCAGGGGCTGGCTATTCTATTGCCCGAGGCGCTCGCGTACCCTGTGGCAAGGGAGCCTGCCGCGGGTCCCCACCGCCTCCCCTGCCATCGCCACTGGTCCCCCTCGCCGCCCCGACCCCCCCCCCCGAACTGGGCAGCGTCTCCCTGAAACGGAGACGGGCAGGCAGACGCTGCTCAACCGCAGTGCTACTGGGACGTAAGCACGTCCAAGTCACTATCGCCAGCGCTTGCCAGAGATGGGGATCTGGCGAACGCCGGCAATGTATGGAGCCGGCTCCATCTGTACCTTCCCGAAAATACTGACACTGAACAGTGACACCTTTGACCATCCAGGAAGTGGAAGCAAAACTCATTTTCACCTTTAGGTTATTCCAAATTTCTAATATTTATTTTGCTCTGCAAATTGGCATGCATCACTAATAATGGGTACACACAGTTTAGATTTGATTTGGCTTTTTGATTTCCTTTATTTTCCATTCGATTTACTATTTGATGTGCATTCGATTTGCTATTTGACTTCCATACTATCTCACAGTGTTCCTGATCCTTCAGGCAGGATATTGACATCAGATCTGGATTGAATCGAATGCAGCAGTGAACACTTTGGATTTGCACTGTCTAGTATTAGATTTTCACTATATGGGAGCGCTCATTTTTATTCAATCTGCTAATAAAAGCATTTGATGTGCCTTCAATTTTTATTTGATTTCTATTCAATTTTGCTTCTATTAGCAAAATCGAATAAAAAATAGAGCATATCTCACCTAAAGTGTCAATTCTACAAGCCCGTGACAAATTTTATCGGAGTGTGTCCAATAACATTTGATGTGTAGCTCTTCAAACATGCAACTCTATGTGAAAATCCTGATGAGATCATTCTGTTTTTTTGATGCAGAATTAATATAAGGGCTATATGAAAAAATATTTACACTGTATGCTAAAATAAACAACTAAATATTAAAGGTATTTGCACCACTTGCATTATGACATGGGTTGTTCCAGATACTGGGCGAAATTTACTAAGATGGGAGTTCCATTTCACATGGGATGTTGCTAAATAAATAAGAAGTAAATTCTGATTGGTTGCCCATAGCAAGCTCCCATGTGCAATAGAACTCCCCCCATTGTTACTTTTTATTACAGTATTACAGCCATACTTACCAACCCACCCAGAAGTTGCAGGAGACTCATAGTTTTTGGTGTAGTACCCTGCAACTCCCAGAAAAGTGGAAGCCGGCTGAATAATGGCAGTTCCTTGTGGAGGGGGCAGGGTTAAAATGATCATGGGGCCTAATGATCTGCCTACTTGGCTCTGCCCCAGAAGACCCAACTGCTTTACCTCTCCTGGCTTCCTAAGGAGAGGTGTTTAGAGCTGTGATCTAAGGTGCAGTCGAAGAACATATTTGAAGAACAGGAGAGAAGGCTTGCCTGTGGTGGAGGGGTAGGGAACCCTGGGGGGCATACCCTTACAGGACCAGGACCAGTATTTGACAGGCCTGTACCGGGCCCAGGTAACCACCCTTGAGGTACAAAATGGAAATGCTTTAATGTATGATTGTAAATGGCAATTTGAAACTGTTTTGCTTGAATGTAAAAATTGTTTACCAGTAATGTTGCCTTGAATGCTTTGTTTCTAAATGAGAGACTGTGCCAGGACTTTTGTTGCCTCCAACATGTTGCCTGAGGACAGGCAAATTTTCAGCGGGAAAGCATGTGGTAACCTGCAATTGGGGTACCCCCTTTTCATGCCACTATCACGAGCCTTTTAATTTTATCATATGTAATTTTTAACAGCACAAGCTCCTTCTCCCTAAATGCAGGGTAAATGGTACAGTCTGGCCATATCAGTGCATAGCTCCAAGTTTCAGGGAAGAGTGCAACCTATCCCGTAGAGGGTTTTTTTTTTGCCCATGTTTGTGCATTCACCCTCCATGAGGGGTTTTTAACCTTATAATTCTGAAAAGACTGCATTTGTATGAAAGGTAATACATAGGGGGAAATTTACTAAAGGAAATTTGTAAAAAATAGGTGTATTTGTATCCAGAAATACACTTATTTTTGACATTTACTATCCCAAAAATACGGCAATTCGTAGTCGTATTGATAGCACATAAATACGACTACGAATTGCCGTATTTTCGGGATAGTAAATGTCAAAAATAAGTGTATTTCTGGATACAAATACACCTATTTTTTTACAAATTCCCTTTAGTAAATTTCCCCCATACTGTATGTAGCATATCATGCTTACAATAACACATTACTCTACATTTATTTATTTGCACATATATGCAATGCCTAACCATAACTGTGAGGGTATTACATTTAGAAAAGTAGACAAGTATAATTTTACCCAAACCCAGGGGTACTGTATATTGTATATACTAGTGCAGATTTATTGAAGTGGAGATATTGCCCATAGTAACCAATCAAATTATTTTTTTTTAACTAGCATCTTCCAGAAATAATACCTAGAAAATAAATGGTTGCCATCAGAAACATCTCCATTACCGTAGACCTGCTTTGTTTTTAAAGTAGATTCAGCCATAAAATAAATGTCTGTAACTGGTGTTTGCTATTTACACTAATGCGAAAAGTTGTGTCATTAATTTCACTGTAAGCAATACTTTTGTTCCCTCTCCAATCGTTTTTATATATCACTATCCCAGCCCAACTCTCTACTGTACATTTTGCTTTTGTCTTATTTACTTTCTTTGAAATACCTATATCCTTGCTAACTGCATATTAGAAGGCAAAAAGCAAAATAAAAGCAGAATTATTTGTTATGATCGCTATTCATCTCAGTTGCAGTATAGTATTCATCTGTACAATTAATTTGTTACTGTTTTTATTTGCGTATGTACTTAACTTTAACTGTCTTTTTATGCACAGGTAAAAATTGTAGGTTAAGAAATTACTGGGTTGTAGACACAATTCAATGTAGAGGGATAAATTACATAGAGGTATTTCAGTGCAATAAAAACTGTTATTTTTCTGTCAAAACGTATTTCTGTACAGACAGTTTCAAGTAAATGACTTTGTGAGTGATAGTATAACAAACATTTTCCTTGATGTACTAGCAAATATACATTACCTGAAGGTTTCCTATAAGGGAATAGTCACATTGACAGCTGTATACAGTAGGTACAACTGTGTTATGATAATAAGTCAAACATAATAGATTTTTTTTGGTCTCATTTACACTTTTATATTAAGATTCATCCAACTGCCTTTATTCTTATAGAAAATAAAAGCACAGCTATAAGTGCTTGCATGGATTCACTGGGATTCTACACAACAGCGGTTTGTTTCAGCCAACCTACCATCTTAATTACAGTATAAGCAAGGAAAGTAAATAATATATAAACAACTGTACAAATATCTCAGCTCACCGGTGATATGGTGTGTACACACGGGGAGATTCCCTTGCTATTCTTAAGATTCGAGTGCTATACAATTTTTTCTATGTGTTCTTTTTACATACAATTCATACAATCAGCATTAGATTTGCACTATATAGTCATTGCTGCCCTGTCTATCTGGGTTTCGATTTGTGCTGTCACGGGAGTGCGCTTTGGGATCGCAAGGTAAAAAAGCTGTGCGATCTGCATGCGATTTTGACTATATAGTGAAAATCTCATGTCAAATCTTACCATGTGTACACAGCAATAGGGTTGCACGCATCGTGATTGTGACTAGCCATGTGACCGATTTGCAGGAGCATACAGTACACAGGGTTGTACCAGGCAGGCAGTGGGCCCATCTGCCTAGGGGTCCCACCTACCTACTGAATGATAGATTATACATGTTACTTTATACTGCTCAAGACTATGGTATATTCTCTACAGTGCATTGCTGTTATTAATCTGGCAAGTAAACAGTACATTTTGGTGCTCCCCAACCGTGCGCACAACAGCCTATCTAGTTATGTATGGAGGGTTTTTCCTTTTTAACCCTTCATGGAATTTAGTGCAGAAAAAAAGTATACATAACTTGACCAGGCGCTGATGTGTTCAAGATACGTGTAGTGCTTCTCCCCATTAGTAGGTCGATGGTACCATGTTGGAGGGAATATCAAATATAGTGAAATACAGTTTTGGTAAACAATACTTTAATACACAAAAGTTGTTATCTGGTAGATCACATATGGGTCAACCAGGTAGGTTAATGACAGTATAAAATCCCAATACAATAAAAGGTGTTTAACAGCAATGTAACAGTGATTTCTTATAAAATCCAAGTTGGGGGGGGGCACTGATTAGCTCAAAGGTAGAGAAATTACCGGGTGTGTTGAAACTGATCGCACATGCAGCACATGTGAAATTGTCCCGGGGCAAATCACAGGTTTCAGGTCCTTCACTTTCCGGCACTCCTCTCCTGAGTCAGACAGGTCGTTTCCCCAGTCCTATCCGACGCGTTTCGACTCCTACTGGAGTCTTTTTCAAGGTTTTGAAGATATGTCCTGCTCTGGTGTCCACTCTCCTTTTATATGGTACTATTTCTATGCTGTCCGGCCGTTTACTTCCGGACTCCGGCCCGGAAGTGACATATCGTCACTCTCACTGCATCATGTTCGGCTCGGCTTTCTGAGTTGGTTGCCGTTTATACGGACGCTGAATGTCCCGGAAATACCTCACTCCCTGCCACTGCCAGACACACAATGACGGCACTGCTTATATTGCTGCTGCTGCCTCCAAGACACTAGAGTAGGGATTGGTGCACTAAAGAGAGAGATGACCCGGCGGGTACATGGAACAGACTGTCCGTGTCAGGAGACTGGGAGGAGACTGGCCCCAGTCTCTCAGCCTTTTCTCGAACTCAAAAAAGAAGGCTTAATAACGATTCATGCCCCGATTGACATAGGCTCGAGGAAACCAGTATCATATATGCAAGCAGCAAAAATGTTCCTGACTTTTAAAAAATTTCCTTTTGCCTATATGCAGGTTAACACTATGTGGCCATGGTCATTCGAGTCTTCTCGGAAGCTCGACACCATGGTCTTCACATGTATTGCAGAGAGCAAAGCTATATCTATCCATTTATTTACTTCAAATTTTAGATTATGATCACATATGCTCTGGTATGAAAGCATGGACCTTAGTAATGCCCTCCTTAACATGCAGTCAGTTGGTTAAACCCTTGCAAACATCTAGAAACTTAATACCAGCCATGTAATACAAAGAGATGTTTCTGATTATCTTTCATAAAGCCTATTTTCCCCCTCACTGTCAATTCCTAGCTGGGATTTGGGGTCAGCATCCTGCCCACGTTGCCATGACGAGAAAGTGGGCCACTATCACTATTTTTGGAGCTGCCCTCTAATAAAAATTTTCTAGCTCAAGGTCAGGAGATTTTCTCTTGACCACTTGGTAAACTACATTCCTTTCACAGACCACTGGGCCATTTTTGGAGTATTGCCAGAAGGACAGAGAATAGCTAAGGGATGCAAGAGACTACTATTAATTATTAGTGCTGTAGCATGGAAAGCTGTACTGGAGGCATGGATCAACACCACACCCCCTACCCTGAAGCTTTTTCAAGAAAAACTGTACCATGTAATCAATATAGACTGGATTGAGTGCCTTTTGCAAAAAAAAAAATATTGTATTAAAAATTCTTTAATACATGGGAGAGCTATATTACAATATTGTCTCTCGAGATAAGAGTGAAGCTACACAACTCCTTTAAACGCACTCAATTGTACATCATGAGAATAATTGCTGGGGATCCACCCATTGATATTGTCTAATAACCGTGCTACAGGGAGAGGGGACCCTTTTGTTGGTTTCTGACCCCACTCTGTGAAACAGTGGGGGTTCGACCAAGGGAACCGTCAAACCTGTATGTGATCCCTGCGATATCTGGGAATCTGGACACTTTGCGAGACCTATTTGTCTGAACATAAATAACCACAAATGGGATTCTTTATATAATATCCTTTATTGAATTTACATATACTGTTTATTCTCACATATAATATTCTTGTACTTTTCCCCCCCCCAAGAAATCAGGCACACGGCGATGATGCTTGTTCCTACACCAATGTTCTCTTATTGATAGAGATCTCGTTCTCTCGTAACCAGATATATATGTCAAGGAGAAAAGAAAAATACAATATCTAGTACGTCTAGATCAATTTAAAATAAAGAATAATAAGGAGGGCCCAAGAATGCGTACCCTTACTCACATAGGACCTTATTCTGGTCGATGCGTAATTTTCCGAATTCTTTCGGATGGCGTTTTTTAGTCGTCTGCGCATGCGTGGGCAACGCTATGCGCATGTGCCACGCAAGGTCTCCGTACTCGTTCTCACTAATACCGTACAGAAAAGTGCACCGCATTCACTCGGGAAATATGGGCATAATATGGGCGTCATTCGGAAGTACACAGGGGCGTAGTTTCAAAGTGGGCTAAACTGGGCGTAAACGTGGGCGTACACGAGGGAGTGCACTAATTCTGGTAGGCGTGCATTCGGACAGAACACCGACTGCAAACGAACCAACACGCATGAAATATGCGGTCTCCATAAGCAAGTATTGCTTTGCGGACACCACTCGGTCATGCGCTAGGCATTCAGAACGCCCAATTAGTACGGCCGCACCTGAACCAATGTCAGCTGAACACAATACAATCCACTCCTCTACTCATTACTCATTAATTACACTCTTGTCATTGCTTCAATTGGAACCATTGCAGCTTAAATGGACCATTACAAAACACACAAATATATGCTGAAAGCACGGCTGCATTTTTTGCACACATTTAGACTGCAAGCAATGGACAGAACTTGCTATCACTAATATAAATATCCATGTCACTTTTACATTCACCAATAACAGCACACATTTGGGGATCAAATGAAAAATTTATTATAGTTAGGGAAAACATAAAATGTAAAGAGCATGTTATTTGGCACATGCCAGAAATTAAAGGTACCATAATAGGAATTTTACAAACAAACACTTTTTAATGAGGTTGCCTAATTGCATAAGTGTGTCATGTGACCGAATTATGAGTTCAGATAATAGTCGTGAGTTTTGCGTTAATACACCGCATCGGTGCGTACGGGCAGGTTCCCGTCCATACTGACGCTGTAAGACCGTGCAGACGCTGTAAGACCATACAGACGCTGTAAGACCGTGCAGATTATGTGTGTGTCCACCGCACACGCAAGGTTTGGATGTCATCCGTAAACACGCCCTCTTCTTAAAGAGTGAGTTCGTCCAAATGCAGAGGACCGGTGGGCGTTTCTTCGTACGATGTCCGCACAGCGTGGCGTGTGGTCCGCTCCGAAAGAATTCGGAAATTTATGCACCAACCAGAAAAACCTCCATAGAGAGAAGTGAGAACCTGTGCATAAAGGTATCTTTAACATGGATCACATTCCGTGATATCAGCAGTTGTTCCCTCCACCGGATTATTACAGATGAACGTACCGTACCGTACTCACATAAAATACACTCAAATAACTCCTATAAAGGTATCTTTCAGGTACTGGAATACTTCCTGGAAGTTGGGTTAGTACCCAGGGGCCCGGTGGGCCAATCCGCCTCTGTTAGTACCCCATAAACATGGACTCCAGTATGTGTTTGAAAAAATACAGAGTGGATCTCTCTCAGTTTATTCTTGTACTGTTTGAATATTTGATGTCTGAAATTTCAAAATGTGTTTCGATAGTTTGATGTATTGAATGGTGTTTTAATAAAAACATTACTTTAAAAAAAAAAAAAAACTTTTCAAGGGCAGCATGGCAGTGCAATTGTTAGCATTACTGCCTGAAAGCACTGAGGTCATGGGATAAATTACCACTGTGGTCCTTACTGTGTGGGGTTCATATACTCTCCAGCACTTGCATGGGTTTCAGCTGAGTACTCCTCCCACAAACAAAAATATACTGGCACAGTAGTAGGTAAAATGGCTTCCAACCAAAAATGACTCGTGCAAATGTGTGTGCGTTTACATGTGGTAGGGAATATGGATTGTAAGTGCTGTAAAGCACTGCGGAATATCTTTGCATTATATAAATAACTGGTAATAAATAATAAATAATAACATAAGAATTCAGCTGGTATTTATAGAATCACAAAAAATATACTTGACATTTTTCATTGAGTTACTTTTGTATAGTCAGATGAATCAGATTAATCCCACAAATGTTTAATTGTATATGGATTCCAAAAATGTGCTGTATCAAACTATGACATATTCTGGGGGGATGGAAACAGGTTTTTTTTTTAAACTTTACTTTTGTTACAAAAATATCTTAAGAAAAAATTTAAATGAATAAACCTTAATACAGTACTACAGTATGCATGGTAAATATGAATCCTGAGGCCATGCTTCAGTATGGGATCTGGGTGACTCACAGAAAATTTTTAGGTAGACAGTCAAAAGGTCAACACCAAAAGGTCTATAGCCAAAAGGTCAACATTGCCAAAAGGTCGACAGTGACAAATAGCAGACAGCGACAAAAGGTCCACACATGAAAATCTTTATATGAGTTTCTCACAATTCAATTGATTTTTATTGGGACTTTTAATGCTTTAATTTCTGTGTTGACTCCGAATGGGAATGGGGAAGTGTGCTGCAGCAAAATGAGACACCTGGCCCAAAGCAGGGCCGAAACTAGGGTTTCTGGTGCCCGGGGCAAGACATTCATTTAGTGCCCCCCCCAAAAAAAATTTTTTATTTTTTTATTTTACACTGTATTCTGAAATGAAATCTATATTTATAAATGATCCCTCTAGAAACTATATGAACCTGAAAACAGGGACAGTGCGCGCTAAAAATTTAGGGCATGTTTTTTTTTTGGGGGGGGGGGGAGAAGTGGTGTGGTCACATAGTAGTATCAATTCACATTATAGCACACACCGTAATGCCCAGTACACATTACAGCACACACCGTTATGCCCAGTACACATTCCAGCACACACCGTAATGCCCAGTACACATTCCAGCACACACCGTAATGCCCAGAGCACATTACACCACAAACCGTAATGCCCCCCCAGTACACATTATAAGCAATGGTTAATTGCTGCTGCCACTGGATAGAACACTGTCCCTGAATGATACACAATGTGCCACACACTGCAATGTCCAATATGTCACAAACATACCTCCCAACACTGGAGGCAGAGGAGAGGAGGCAGAGTAGAGGAGACATCTGCGCAAGCCGAAGGCACGCGTCTAAAATTAGAGCGTTCACCTACTACCGTGGTACTCCTGCGAGACTACATCCCCCATTTTTTCCGCTATGAGGGCATGGTCAGCTCTCTAAGAGCTGTAGCCACATGGGGTGCGGCCATAGAAAATGGAGGTGTGATACACATATGCCCACAATAGTGCAGTGCCAGATACACATGACCCCAAAAGTGCAGTCCGTGATGCCCAATATACCTATGCCGCATACTGTGATGCCCATTATAAATATGATCTGCACCGTGATGCTCCATTATACACATGCCGCACACCGTGATGCTCCATTATACATATGCCGCACACCGTGATGCGCCATTATACATATGCCGCACACCGTGATGCCCATTATACATATGCCGCACACCGTGATGCCCATTATACATATGCCGCACACAGTGATGCCCATTATACATATGCCGCACACCGTGATGCCCATTATACATATGCCGCACACTGTGATGCCCATTATACATATGCCGCACACTGTGATGCCCATTATACATGACACACACCGTGATGCTCCATTATACATATGCCACACACCGTGATGCCCATTATACATATGACGCACACTGTGATGCCCATTATACATGACACACACCGTGATGCTCCATTAAACTTATGCCACACACATGATGCCTATTATACATATGCCCCACAGCGTGATGCTCCATTAAACATATATGTCACACACATGATGCCCATTATACATATGCCACACACCTTGATGCTCCTTATTAATGAGTGGGTGGAGTGGGTGGATCATGGGTGGAGATGTTTTACCAAAGGACGTTGTGCTGCACTGTATAAAGGCAACAAGTAGGGAGAATCAGAGTGGAGACGGGTGGTGGGAGATTTAATGTTCCCTCATCGTGTAAAACATCCAGCCTCCCCCTGCCACTCTATTGATGAGGTCTAGACATCATAACATAAGCTTTGCATTAGGCTTACTTTTTCACTGCTGCCGCCGCCGCCGTTGATGCCCGTCTGTGTTTGCCGCGCACAGCATTTCTCTGGGAGCGTGGGAGGGGACGCGGCTGCGCCAACCAATGGCTAGGAGGCGGCTGCCGCGTCATCACGCCCCCTCCCAAGCTCCCAGTAATGCTGTGCGCGACAGGCACAGATGGGCACTAACGGCGTCGGCAGCAGCAGTGAAAAAGCGACGGGTTAGCTAACAGCAGCGGGACTCGGGCTACATCAGTCCCCGAAACCCCGCTGGCTGTCACTCTCCCGGACCTGACAGCGCCCCCCCCCCTCCAGCGCCCGGTGCGCGTGACCCCCCAGCCCCCCCCTAGTTACGGCCCTGCCCAAAGTATGGCAAGAGAAGTGCTAGGGTACATTCACAAATTGACACAAAAAAACTCGACCTTTTCGTGTGTCGACCTTTTGTCAAAATCAACCTTTTGCGAGTCAATATTTTGGTACAGTTTCGATCCTTTGATTATCTACCTATACATTGTTTGGTAGCTATACCACACCAGTCCATGAACATAGAGCTACTCAGAACTTGGATGACTGTGATTTGACTGATCCTGCTTCTTTGTATGCAGCCAATGGGATTTTTGAAGCTACTGGTGCGAGTCTCCATACTGATCCAGGCAACTGCTGTGTTTGCTCTTTTTCACAAAGTTGCTACATAGCCCCCGGCAGCTGTGATGGCATTTGCGTGCAACACTGAATAAGGCATGCAGCACCCTTGGAACTTTTGTGAAGTATTTACAAATTAAGAAGAGCTTGGGATGTTGGATTCTAAATAATTCAGTATTTTGCTTTGTGTATTTTATCCTCCAATTCCATCAGTCGCCATATACTGTATTTCTTCTTTGTTTAATTTCTATGACAACTTAGCAAGGCTGATGCTGACCATTGGAAAACCAGTACACAGTATTTTAGATTTGCACTTCGCAGTGCATCTTGTTTTAATGTAGTCCTATTAAAAATGACTTGCATTAGTTGCATCTGTTTTGACTGTTGGGAGACAGTCTTCCTAGGTCAAATCATTAGACAAGCTTTAATCCTTTACAACAAGTTTTCAATACGGTTTACACCAGAGACTTATTTCTACAAATCCTCTTTGCACAAGACAGGAATAATATAGGAAGAAGCTTTTTGTTTCTGATCTCTGCCAAGGAGCAGAACAGAACCAGGTCCCCAGGGGATATTCAATCATTTAAAATAACCAGAAGGATATTTAACAAAAAAAAAATAGATTTAGTACATTATTAATTTTCAGTTTCCACGTGCTAATCAATATATAATACAGTGAGCTGAATAGGAAAATAATCTTGCTCTAAGTTTTATATAATCTATAAATGCATTTCCTTTTGTGAAAGTATTAGTATAGCTGAGGATATTTTGCAGCATTATGAGGACAAAGATTTGGAAGGCGTTGGTACCTGGTTAAATATGCATGATAGTCTAATCTAAACCTTATTCCCAAATGTGTGGGTACTGGAAAGCTTAGACAATTCACCTGGGACCTGTTGCTTTATGTTTTGCTAATTAAGCTGCTAAAATAAACTGCGTGTCAAGGTCATCAGCACTTGACATACTTATTTTTTTATTAAATGACATTAGTAAAAGTGATTATAACAGACATCATCTTTGTTTATATTTAGTACCTTTTAAACTTTAGTTTGGACTTCTTAGCAACATCAGAAATTGGTACTCTTTACCTAGAACGGCGCCCATCGCGACCATCGCGACCATCGCGACCATCGCATGCACTAAAAAACGGGAGCGATGCGATGCCCGCGATGGCCGTGATTTCCCATAGGGATCAATGTTAAAAGTGTGATTGGACGCGATTTTAGTGTTCAATGGCTCAATGGCCGCGATTTTTCCATAGGAAACAATGTTAAATGGGCCACAGAGCCCAAATAGTCACCCTAAAGTCAGAAATGGCCCCCACAATTGTTAACGCCACCCCACGATCAACGTCAACCCGAAGCGTGGCGAGCGTGGCGAGCGCAGCGAGCCCGCGAGGGGCGGCGGTACGCGTCCTCCGACCTTTTCATACCCCCACTATCCACGTCGGCGTGGAGTTAAGAATAGAATAGTGTGGCGAGCGCAGCGAAAACGCGTCAGGTAAACGCGTCCCTTCGCGGGCTTCACAGGTATCCGCGTCCCCTCGCGGGGCTCGCCACGCTGCGCTTGCCACACTATTCTATTTATAGGCATTTAACACTAAAATCGCGTCCAATCACACTTTTAACATTGATCCCTATGGGAAAATCGTGGGCATCGCGGGCATCGCGTCGCACCCGTTTTTTTAGTGCATGCGATGACCGCGATGGACATCGTGGGCGCCGTTCTAGGTAAAGAGTACCCAGAAATTTATTGAAAAATAGCAAGAAAATGAAGGACCTTATTCTAATGGATTCGGTCCTCTGTGCATTTGTACGGAGTACGATGGTGTGCATTTATGCATGCACTGACGCATTTCTGCAAATGTGCAGACACGGGGTGCGTGCACCCAACACAGCCGGCAGGGGGAGGAACAGGGAGAGGGAGCTGGGCAGCTCATTAGCATATGGGAGTGCCCAGTGTTTCATGGGCGCTCCCATGAGAACGCAGGGCTTTCTCATGCTTATGAGGCTGTGATGCGGGTGCAGGGGGTGGGCAGCTGACATCACCGGATGTCAGCTGTCCGCCCTGTCATCGCACAGGGCACCCACAGTTTAGAGACACCATATAGATGTCTCTGACCTGTGAATGCTGGAGAAATCATTTGATGGACGCGACCATCAAATGATATGTCCATGTCTGCGAATGGATGATTATGTAACTCATCCATTCACAGGCATGCAGGGGGTCACATGTGCAAGGGGGGGGGGGGCTGCGTGTCATTTTTTGTCTGCCCGCCATTCGCATATGCCACCCCCCCATTTGCAGTGTGAATTCCAACACACGGCTGCGAATGGATGCTTACATAAGAACGCTGACCATCGAATGATGTGAAAGGTGCACGCATATCTAAGTGACTCTCAGTTCACTTACATTTGCGTGCACACTTTACAGGAACTGGGCGGGTAGCTGACATCTGGTGATGCCCATCCCCACGTACAGGGTAATTTCCATGGAAACGCCCAGTGTTTTCACGGGAATGCCCATGAAATGGTAGGCATTCCCATGGGCGAATCCCCTGGCCTACCACCCCATGCCCCGCCGCCTGGAGTCCTGGGTGTGTGCACTTGGAGAACAATCTGTTCGCCATGGCGGCATGCACCCGATACATACATATTAGCAGAAATGCTCATGCGCACAACCAAAACATCAGTCCTCCATGCGTGCACGCGGAGGACCGAATGGATCAGAATAATCCCAATCTCTGCAGTGGAGATGTGAGCCTGACAGCATCAAGGGAAGGAGGATGCTGTTGCTTACATTGGCAGCAGGTGTAATCTGTGTCCTGAGCTGGAATCACTTGCTGCTGCTGAGGCATGGATTATTGGAGACTCCACAGCCGGCTCTGCTGGGGTCAGCCCTGGGTTAAGTTCGCCTGGTCCCCACCCCCTAGCTGTAATACTACAGGTTAAAGAGTGAGCGAGAGAGATGAATAAGAGAGAGGAGAGGTGGAAGGTTAGAGTGAGGTTCTGGGGCGAGAGATGGGATGAGTAAGAGTCCAGGTGACATCAAGGATACAACTGGTAATCGATTGGATCCCTCCAAGTATTTTGATCTTGTGTAGATGGACTCTTAAGTCACAAACCCAGAGGTCCAGTGACCAGCGCCCATTGCAAAAGGACACCTCTAATCATAAGAGCTGTCCTCTGTATTACTAATTCCAAGAGGTTGGGAATCCAAACACATCTGAACATCCTTAATCTGATTACAGACCCAAACACTATTTGGAGATTCCCGCCAGACTCAGTGCTCAGGCCGTGCCAAAATGTCATCATCCCACTGTTAGATCTTGCAAGATCCAGACTCTATATACTGTAAATACCACGCTGGTGCAGACATCCTCACTCCAGCATTGGAGAGGGTAGGGTGAGGACGTGCTCTGGAGCTGTGGTGGTCTGTGGTGATCTGTGTTGGTTTGTGGTGAAGGGAACCTGCTATATAAGTCCAGTCCTGTGCTGCTGGTGTCCTGTGCTGCCTAGTGCTAGTCCTGCTGATGGTGTCCTGTGCTGCCTGGTGCTGCTGGTGTCCTGTTTTACTCCAATGGTGCTGAATAATACTACTGCAATTAAAGTCCAGTCCAGTGATACTGCTGCAGAGGTCTAGTGCATAAATTCAGTCTGGTGGTACTGCCATTAAAGTCCAGTGGTACTGCCATTATATTCCAGTTCAGTGATACTACTGCATAAATTCAGTCTGGTGGTACTGCCATTAAAGTTCAATGGTACTGCCATTTAAGTCCAGTGATAGAGCCATTAAAGTCCATTGGTACTGTCATTAATGTCCTGTGATAGTGCCATTTAAGTCCAGTATTAATGTCATTAATGTCCAGTGGTACTGCCATTCAATTCCAGTCCAGTGATACTGCTGCATAAATTCAGTCTGGTGGTACTGCCATTAAAGTCCATCGGTATTGCCTTTAAAGTCCAGAGGTACTGTCATTAATGTCCAGTGGTACTGCCTTTAAAGTCCAGTGGAAATGGCATTATTGTCCAGTGGAAATGGCATTATTGTCCAGTGGTACTGCCATTAAATTCCAGTCCAGTGATACTGCTGCATAAATACAGTCTGGTGGTCCTGCCATTAAAGTTCAATGGTACTGCCATTTAAGTCCAGTGATAGTGCCATTAAAGTCCTGTGGTACTGTCATTAATGTCCAGTGGTACTGCCATTAAAGTCCAGTAGTACTGCCTTTAAAGTCCAGCGGTAATGTCGTTAATGTCCAGTGGTACTGCCATTAAATTCCAGTCCAGTGATACTGCTGCATAAATTCAGTCTGGTGGTACTGCCATTAAAGTTCAATTCTACAGCCATTTAAGTACAGTGATAGTGCCATTAAAGTCCATTGGTACTGTCGTTAATGTCCAGTGGTACTGCCGTTAAATTCCATTCCAGTGATACTGCTGCATAAATTCAGTCCAGTGGTACTGCAGTCACAGTCCAGTCCAGTGATACTGTTGCATAAGTCCAGTCCAGGGGTACTGCCATTAAAGTCTATTGGTACTGTCATTAAAGTCCAATGGTACTGACAATTTAATTTTGCACATCTTTATTTTATCTGGGGGTTTCCATGTTCATTGCCATGGGTTGCAGGCACTGTACGCACTGAGCTCCCCTGACAGAGAGGAAGTTGGGGAAATATGATCGGAGGGGGGGGGGGTGGAGAGATCAAGGGCAAGGATAGGGGAACAGATGGTGGACAGGGAGAGGGGGATAGATGCTGGGCAGGGAGAGGGTGGTACATATGTGTGGAGAGAGAGAGTGGTGCAGATGTGGGGAGAGGGGGCAGAGGGTGGGGAGGAGACAAATGTTGGGAAGGTGGGGACAGGTGCTGGACAGAGAGGGATTGGGGGACAGATAATGGGCAGGAAAAGGGGGACAGATCCTGGGCAGAGAGGGATGGGGGACAGATAATGGGCAGTGAGATGGGCACAGATGCTGGGCAGGGAGAGGAGGAGATATGCTGGGCAGATAAAGGGGGGGGGAGATGAATGGCAAAGAAAGGGGGGAAGATGATGGGCAGAGAAAGGGGGAGAGATGATGGGCAGAGAAAGGGTGACAGATGCTGGGCACCTGACACATCTACACTGGGACACTTTCTCTCTGCTACTCCCTCAATGCAGGCAGTGCCAGATAAAGGCCCATATGGGCCTGGAGCTAAAATGTATGAAGAGCTTATTATGTGCTGCCACAGGGGGTGTGGCCAGCATGATGGTGTGTAGCTACAATTTTGGGGATTTGGTCTGTGCCGTGATAGGGGGTTAGCATCATGGGGGGCATAGCTACTGCAACATACAACATAACTTTCTCTCCCTCTTTGCTTATATGATATGTAACATGGGACATGAGAGAATATGGGAGGGTTAGGACTAGACACAAAGAAGGGGGCACTTAGGTTTAGGATGCCCGGGTGGGGTTGGGGGGTTAGGTTAAGGCGGTAGGTACAGGGGTTAGGGGAAGGGTTAGACTGTGGGGACAGGATTCCCTCCTTTGGGATGCTGTTGTTGGTATTCTGACTGCTGGCATCCCAACTGCCGGCCATCTGTCTGTATCCTGAATTCCGCCCATAGTCTACACATATTCTAAGCAGAATGACACCCCACACCCGCAAAGCTTTTATATGTCACACTGACACATATATTGTGTGATAGATAGATAGATAGATAAGCCCCCCCTCCCCCAAGACACTTACCTGATTAATGAAAAGGTGGAGTAGGCATGCAGCAGGGTCTCCTGCTCTCTGGAGTATCTTCACCCCTGACCTCTGTGTCTCTCATCCCAGCCTCAGGCTCCTGGGGTTCATCAAAACTTCATCCTTCAGCTCCTCTGGCCAGCACATGGCACTCCTCCGTTAGGCCCCGCACCCTTTTCCTCTCTCTACCCGGCTCTAGTGTTTCTATGAACGGAAACTTTGACTGCTGATTGGAGGACGGCGGCCATCTTTTGTAGCCCATTATTGTTAGCTCCGGCTACAGCAGCTACAGGAGAAGCAGGACCAGCCTCTGCCTAAGTACAGGCAACAGCCACGATCGTGAGTGGGGGAGAAGGGTTTTTTTTTGACTGACATACACACTGCAAGCGCATGGGCAGCAGCAGGCAGCCGCATCTTTATGTAGTGTAGTGTGACAGACTCACTGATGAATGTCGGTCACACTCACTCAGTGTGCCGGCACCCGGTGCCCACGCCTCACCCGCTCCTCCAAGCAGCCGCGGGGCTGCCTTACAGTATCTACGTCACTGATTGTGCACCTGTTTTCTTTGCATTATGTGCTCTTTGGAGCATTTTTTAGCACAGGTTTTTAAACTGCCATCCTGTCTGCAGCTCCAGTTCCACCCATAAATGAGCCATGTTTCTCTGTCCCACTTGTGTCGCTTAGCGTAGTCATCTAGCTACCTTGGTGCAACCTTTTGTTTTTTTTAATGGTTTCTTAACAGATTCAGACCCAAAACACGTCTGTTGATACAGACCTAAAACACAAAGTATGAAAAGTGCACAATGCATACCCCTAGTATTAATTGAATGACCTTTGCAACTGTTTTTCAAGGGAGGAAAAGTGAAACTGGAGTGCCATGTGGATCTGCTTCCCAGGCACCAGGACATCACAGACATTTACTATAATTTGTATCAGCAAAGTCGGGCAATTATTTAGCTCAAAATTTGTATCTTAAATAAACCACCTTTTGGCAGCCTAGTTTGCAGAAGCATGCATGGATCAGTGAGATCCACACAGTGTTTCTATGTGTTAAAGTTAAAAAAAGAGTTACATTTAAAAAATATATATTTTGGGGTCCCTATTCCTAATGCATAACCAGCCCCAGGCTCTTTGTGTCAAAAAATATTGTAAAAAATATTATCAAGAAGTCCGGTGAGTGCTGTTTTTCCCCCTAGGGGGAATTGTCTCTATCTATCTACAGATGGAGCCAGGCTCCCTCTTGCTGGCGAATCGCCAGACTGTCTCCGCTGGTGATCCGCCAGCAGCTCAGCGCTCCATCTGACTGAGACGCGCGTGCGTCTCACGCGCGTCTCAGTTTCAGGGAGATGGACAGGGTTAGGGGAGGCGGTGGGGGGGAGTTGGGAGGTGTTGGGGACCCCGGGTGACCGCCGGCGAGCCGGAGGGGACCCGGGAGAAGCGCCATCGGAAGGGGATGCGCGCGCATCTCGTGCGCAAGCGTCCCCTTTCGCAGAGCAGATGGCGGCTGGCGGGGGATGGCGGCTGGCGATTCTGCTGCCATCCCCTGCAAAGGCAATGCCGGCTCCATCTGTATCTATCTATCTATCTATCTATCTATTGTAAAGTGCAACGGAATATGCTGCGCTATATAAGAAACTGTCAATAAATAAATAAATAAATAAATATAGGTTGCGGAAGCACAACAATTCTGTGTCTTTACATCAACGTTTCGGTGCTTTTAAATACACCATCATCAGTACAAGCAATGTGTCTTACCTTAAATAACTTCACCCATATGCTCAAATCAAATGGCACCTCAAAATAAATCAAATCAAATTTTATTCATACATAGTACAATATGTAGTGAAATGCTTATTATACAACTGTCCTACATTACGATAAGTGGATCGGCTGAGGAAGAGTGTAGAAAGAATGTGTCAGGTAGGGAAAGAAAGAAAGAAAGTCCCGGTATTAGAAGGTCTGGTTGAGGGCTGTAATGGCCTGTGGGAAGAAGCTCCTTCTCAATCGCTCTGTGTTTGCCTTCAATGAGCGGTAGCGTTTCCCTGACCGCAACGGAGAGAATAGTCCATTGTTGGGGTGGCTGAGGTCCTTCATTATCTTCCTGGCTTTGGTCCAGCATCACTTGCTGTATATAGTGTCCAGGTCAGGAATCTTGATACGGATGGTACGCTCTGCTGATCAAAGAACCCTCTGGAGAGCTTGTCTGTCCTTTTTGGTGCTGTTGCCAAACCAGGCCATGATATTTCCTGTCAGGATACTCTCAATGGTGCAGGAATATAAATTCTGTAGTACTCTTGAAGATAGTCTAAAGTCGTCTAAGGTGATAAAGATGCTGCCGGGCCTTCTTCGCCAGGGAGTTAACATGAAACGACCAGGTCAGGTCCTGCTTGATGTAGACACCTAGGTACCTGAAACTGCCTACTCTCTCCACTGGGGTCCCGTTGATGGTCAGGGACTGGTAGTTCCTCTCCTGCTTTGTGCTGAAGTCCACTATTAGCTCCTTAGTTTTGCCGGCGTTCAGGTAGAGATTGAGTACGCCAGTACTGTAGACTGATGATGCTCACTGATGACGTCACAATCTTTGCTGTGATTAAGTACCCCATCACCATGTCAACAACATTAAACAACTAAACTATAAGAAAAATGGAAAAAGAAATCACATTCAATACAATATATCAACCTCAAATATTAAATCTCAAATCCATAATGAGATACCAAGAGAGTTATACAGTTTAATTATATCTGCACTCTAATTGTATATTAACTATCTGAATTGTGTGCATGAGAGTCGGTGATACATAAAGCAGTTCTTAAATGTTCTAAAACGCTGCGAGCACTAAATGCTTGTTTAAGCCCCTGGGCGCTATAACAGCCAATTTAACAATCCACTGCGCTTATCTTTTAAGGAGCAAATGATTGAGGTCCCCTCCTCTTTCAGATTTAGGAACATAATCAATCATGCGGTAACGTAGACTTGTCATTGCATGATTGCATTCCAAGACAAGACATGGTGATGGGGCACGTAATCACAGCAAAGCTGGTGATGTCATCAGTGAGTGACGGCTCTTTCCAAGCTGTGAGGGCACCAGTGCAGGTTATTTCATTTCTGGGAGTGCCGGTCTCTGGAACGACTATATAGATATGTCATATTAATGATAGTTAATCTAACACTATAATGGCGTTTCGTGATAGATATGGCAGCCATGATAATTTCAGTAGTTAAGATAGGAACTCAAGCAAGATTTTGTATTATTATAAGAAAGTATTGTTATACAAACATAAAAAACTCACTTGAGTGTAAGTAAATCAGAATGATTAAATATGACAATTGCTCCTCCAGAAATTCTTGTGACTGAACTGTGACAAAACCGTCTTATCTGTCTATTGTTTATGTTAAATGCCTCAGCCAATTTAAGAACATGGGATGATTTAATTCCTGGCGGAACACTCAACATATACAATTGTTTCAGATTAATTCGCTGTATGAGAAACTTCTAAACTAATCTGTAATTAGGAAGATGTGAAAGTGCTATATGAGGTAAGTCAGGCGTGTTATGAACTGAGATACATACAGTATGTGCAGTAACTGTGAAAATGAATTTAAAGGGGAATCTCTATATTAATAGTAATAATACAACAACCTTTATGTATATAGTTATTTTCTGTAAAAGCGATCAAGTGCATTATTTGTGTACTGGTTAGGCTTAATGAGTTTAATTGCCATCATGGCCTTAACTGTGTGAAGTTTTGTATGTTGTCCCAAGTGTTTGTTCTACTATGCTCCATGTACTCCGGTTTCCTCACACACCCCAAAAATATGCTGGTACATTAAATGGCCACTTATAAAAATGAACGTTGGTGTGTACTGCACCAGTGGTAGTGGAAACAGTTTGTAAGCTCCACTTGGGCAGAGACTGATGTGAATAGGCACATATTGTCTATAAAGCTCTTTGGAATATATGAGCACTAGCACATGAAGGGGGGATTTTGAGTACCCAGAAACCCCCTTGATGGCCAAAATATTGTTTCAGAGACATACTTGTCCCTGCAGTAGAGTCATTTCAAGCCTGGGTGTTCTCAGATGTGGCCCCCTTCCTCCCTCTGTATATACTGGGCTGGGTGGTCCTTAGAGCTGCATGAATGCCAGCACCTTCTCAGTGTCTGTTTTACACTGACAGGTAAAAAGCTATGAGTATAATGAATGTACAGAACAAGATGAGAGGGTCTTTGAGCAAAAATAACCCTGTAAAATATATATAAGGGAATAGGTGTGTATATATATATTTCAAATTTATAGCATATACACTTTTTTAATATATATATTGCGAGAAGAGTACCTTTGAGTCCGCTGCAGAGCACCAGTAGCATTTCTATTAATATTAAAACATACACAGTACATATGATTTTCCCATAAAACGAATGCTTGATAACCCTACGTGTTTCGTCTTAACGACTTCATCAGGGGAAGTTCAATGCAAATCATTTTATTAGATTCAACGATTCCTTTTCAAAAGGTTCTTCATTGATAAAAATCTGGAAAAAAAACACATTGATGAAACGATAAAAATAATAAGCAAATGCTCCACAGAAATTTTTTTCCCGTTAGGAGGGGCTTTTTCCAGAGAGATACACGACAGACAGTGGTCCCACATGTGCCTCCTTCAAACAGGATATCCTGTATACTTTTTGTTCATTTGTACCCCTTTTTTTTACATTTCTACAGCTAGGAACCTACAGATGGAGCGGGTCTCTTCTTTGCAGGGGATGGCGATATCGACGCCAGCCGCCATCCCCCGCCACCCGCCATCTGTATATGCGTAAGGGGACGCGAGCGCACGAGATGCGCGCGCGTCCCCTTCCGACAGCTTCCCCCGGGTCCCCGCCGGCTTGCCGGCGGTCACCCGGGGTCTCCACCGCCTCCCCGCACCTCCCAGCTCCCCCCCACCGCCTCCCCTAACCCTGTCCGTCTCCCTGAAGCGGAGATGGACAGGGTTCCCGTTGCCCCGCTGCCCAGAAACTGAGACGCGCGTGCGCGTGAGACGCACACGTGTCTCAGTCAGATAGACGCCGGGCTGCTGGCGGATCGTCAGCGGTGACGTTCTGGCGATTCGCCAGCAAGAGGGAGCCTGGCTCCATCTGTAATTATGCCCTAGCTTTACTCTCTCCCACTGTCTATGATCTTGGGGGAAGGCAAGGGTTAGGCACTTAGGATTATGGTGCAGGAGAAATGGCATAACTAGAAATTTAACCCCCCCCTGCAAAAAAGTTTCTGACGCCGCCCCCCCATCCCTACCCATACATATTAAAACAACGTGATAAATAAAAAAAACACACACACACAAAAACATCCTCTGGAACAGTCACAGCAGGGTATTGAGCAGTGACACTCCAGCTGTTTTTGAACTACTCCCACTGACGTATTAATAAGTATGCTAATCTGAAGCGTTCATGACATATTTTATATGTACAAATATGCTGAGTTCAAAAATACTCAATCTTAATAATGAATATACATCCAGCAGCTCCCAATTTGTTAACTGGAACACTAATCAGTTTTAGCATGGCCAAGAAACAATATACAAAAACAATATATTAAACACAGAGAGCGCTTAAAGTATAAAATATACAAATAATTTTATTTCATATAAGAAAAGCAAACATTCTAAAAATGCAGCTACTAAAGCTATCTAAAAATGGCTGAGGGCTGCCTAAGCCTGAAGCCACATAAGAGCCATAGCTTTTGGGTTCAGTAAAAGTTCAGGCAAAGGTTAAACCTAGGGCAAGTTTCAGGCTCTGTGATGTCCTGTTGACAGGCTTGGTGGGCCAATCAGGTGAGCAGGGGGCTACCTGTTCTAGGGGTATAAATAGTTGAGTCAGGTGAGCCTTAGCCTCTTGCCTTGTTTGGAAGCCCTCCCACCCTCAATGGATTTTGATTTTGTTTTTCATACAATTTTTGGAGATTTTGGTTCTTTTGAGCACAGTGAATTTTTGGTGGCTTCCGGGCAGATTGGCGGGAAGTCGCTACCAGCCAGCGGTCAAAGAAGGCTATAAGCGGACATGGTGGGGCACCCCCAGCTGTGCCCTTCTCCCTGCAGCCAGTGGCTTCTCTCGCAGTCACTCGGTTCGGGAGCAGCAGCAGCAGAAGGCAGCGCTAGTCCGGGAGATCTCAGTCTGGCAGCAGCTGCAGCTACGTGGAAGGGAGACGGACACACAGGGGCGTAACTAGAACTTTGTGGGCCTCATAGCAACATTTTTAAGGGGTCCCCCACAACTTTAAATGCTGGTCCACAATGCATATATACATTCATACATATACACATGGGATGCAGTCAGCATCCGGGCAGTCAGAATGCTGGTGTTCACTTTACTAACACTGGCATCATGACTAGTTCTGGAACCTCAAAATTGATCAGGATGCGGAAATTGGAATCCTGACAGACAGGATCCTAATTGGTAAGAATGTGGGGAGTGCTAGCGTGCGGCTGGGGAATGGGGGTGGGGTTGGGTTTAGGGACTACTGAGGCACTTAGGGTTGGGCTAAGGGGGGTTAGGTTGTGGGGAGGAGGGAGTGAGTGTTAGGCACCTATTAGGGGGGTTAGGCTGAGAGAATTAGGTGCAAGGTGGTTAGAGTTAGGAGTTAGGTCAGGATGTTGGTAGGCTTAGGCTGCGAACAGCGGTGAATAGAGTGGGGCAGGTTAAGTATACTTAACTGATATACTGTACATTCATACATACATACATATACATACATACACTGCTCCTTTCATTTAGACACCGATTCCATACATAAATCCTGTACATCTCAACCCACATCATCCCACCCCTGCAGCATGGCACATTGAGACCATTATCACCTTCCCCCAGGCAGTGGCTAAAGGTAGCTACTTCTTACCAATGGGCCCCATTGCTGCTGGCCAGGGTAGTGATGCTGTTGGCGTGTGGGGATGATGTGCTGTTGCTGGCGATGCTGCCCACTGAGGATTAGGAGAAACAGTATCCCTCTGAGCTGCTGCCTGCTGGAGTGGGAGGAGAGTCAGCTGCCATTGCGGCCGGCGGAGAGTGGCTGCTGTCCCGGCTTACCCGCTTCCTGCTGGGGAGGAAACAAAGGCAGTGTTCCGTTGTTGCCAACTTTTAGACTGAAACTGCTGTCGGCAGGGGTGGACTGTAGGAGAAGAGGCAGGCAGCTGCCTGTTGCATACAGTGGGGAGCGGCTGCTGTCTCTGCTTTTGCGCCGTCCACTGGAGAGAAATTAGAAGGAGAGGCAGCATCCTTTTCCTGCCTCCTGCCTGCTTGGAGCTGCTGCTGGCGGGGGTGAGTGGAGATGCAGGCAGCTGCCCTGCCCGTGTGTGTGGCGGGGAGCGGCTGATGCCTCTGCATTCATGCTGCCCATTAGGGAGGAAGAAGTAGAGGCAGTGTGTGTGCCAGTGGGGCAGGAAGTGTGCCTCTGGGTAGGATGCGTGTGGGGGGTAGCTCTCCATGCAGGGCACTCTGCCTCACATTTCCATCAGACCCCGGACCCTCTGCTCATCCTTGTTTGGCACTTCGTATTTTCAGTGTGCCCTGCAGACCCCCGCTGGCTCCCCCCAAGCAGCTGCGGGGTCTGCTGAGCGATTGTTACACTACTCAGTGGTAGGGGGGTTAGAGTTAGGTAGTACAGTACGGGGGTTAGAGTTATGTACTAGTGGGGAGGGATGGTTAGAGTTAGGCTTCAGGGAGGGAGGTTAAGGTGGACAGGGAGAAGATAAGCATAGTTACCTGGCCATTGTTGGGATTCCCTCCTTTGAAATGGTAGTCAGGATTCTGAGCACCATATATATATATATATATATATATATATATATATATACAAAGTAATACCCGCACTCGCACTTACTGGTAGTCAGCCTAAGGGGTGCCCAAATGGTCACACCGCAGTGTGCCAATTATGGTCCAAGTATCCACTGAAGGAAATGAGCACTCACCTAAAAGTTTTTGTCTAAAAAACTTTTACATTTATTGCAAACAAAATTTTTTTTTCAGAAAAAAAGTTTTAAACATACCAAATGAAGCTGTCAGTTTTACAAACTGTCCCGACGTTTCGATCCCAATCCGGGATCTTTATCAAGGGGAAGTCACCAGGGGCAATATCAGCAAGAAAGTGAAAAAACCCCAGCAATCCTGAGGTCCTTCTGCCACAGCACACAGAGACCTACTGGGAAGCCGCCCTGTCCCGGGTTTATATGCACACAATGATTGCCAATTAGACTTAGGAGCCTCCCACTGCTAGGTCACATGTCCCAGGCTCTGGCTATCACACAGCTGCCAGAGTTACTTCCTGGCCTTGGAACTCATGCTCCGCCCAGCCAGACAGCTGGTGGAATGCATGATGCTTCCTACTGTGCTCAGTGCTTCAAGTCAATGCCGTCTATTAGAGCACCGGCCGGGTTTCATGCTCGCAGTGCGTGCTCCATATTCTCGCTCAATGTCACATTAGTTCTGTTTTACCCGTGCATAATGGTGTTTGAAAGATTGGGGAGATACAGTGTGCCTCTGAAAGATTTTAGTGTCAATTGTGTGGGAATTACGTGTGCTAGAGTGAGAGAGATAAAGTGTGTGAGAGAGAAACTATGTGGAAAATCTATAAAAAATATGTGTAATGGGATCGGAGCTAATGTGCCTAGATATGTGTATCTAAGCGTGTGGAGTCTATCCTACATTTGTGTGTGAAGGGTGTTCCTACGATTACACTGTATCATTATAACCCGAATAGCATGTGACATCGTGCAACATCGTGCAAGTAATATTCAATGTTATTAAACGGATTGTGATATACTTATTGTGTGTGCAAGACCGGGACAGGAGATTTCACACACCATCTAACCACGAGGTTGGTGTGTTATCTAAGGCAGGGGTTCCCAATCTTTTTCTAATCATGCCACCCTAGAGTATAAGGCTTGCGAATGGTCAGACCAGAGGCGTAACTAGAACTCGATGGGCCCCATAGCAAAATCTTGAATGGGCCCCCCCCATATAGATAGACAGATGCGAGGTGCACACATTGAAAAGAGGGGCATAGATAGAAGGATGGACAAGCAAGGGCACAGATGGACGGACAGAAGGGAGGGAGTTGGCTTATATGGAGAGATGGAAGGGTGCATAGATAGACATAAGGGAGGGGCATAGATGGGAGGGACAAGAACGGACATACAGGAGGGGCAGACAGATGGATGGGGGGTATATATGGGAGGGGTATAGATGGACAGATGCAAGGGGCACACATTGAAAGGAGGGGAATAGATAGAGGGATGGGGCACAGATGGAGGGACGGGAGGGGGCATAGGACATGCGGACTCATGAGAGTGAGGGGAAATTTGTGTACCCCTTTATATATTTTATGATAATCTCCCCACCCCTTATATGCTTGTTCTTTTCACCCTCTCCATGAATATTAAATGATTATTAATCGGATGCCATTTAATAAAACTCACTTTTTGTTGCTGGTAGGATTAGGAAAACAGATCACATGGCCACCAGCAGCACTGTGCTTTGCATGCAGCGCTGTCTGCTTACCGAAGCTGGAGCCTGCCGAGTTGGTCAGGACCATAGCACTTGGAGCCGGTGACAGCCTGAGGAATGACCTCTCCTCCTCCAACTGTGAATCCAATCACCAGCCGGAGAAGGAGCCTTAATGAGGCAGCCGGGCAGGAGAAGTCCAGGACAATGCTGCTGCTATGCTAGAGCGGCAGCTACTGCCAGTACGCAGCGGCAGCAGTAATCACCCCGCCTCCCTTCTCCTTCCACTTTCTTCCCTCCAGGCTAGGACTGCAACCCACCTCCCTCCTTCCGCTTCTCTCAGCGCAACTGCTGGACCTGGTACCTGCCGGGACGCAAAGTCCCGGGACGCCAGTAATAAAAAAAAAAAACTATTATGCCCGGTAAATCGACCTCTGCTAATCTCCGTAGGCTTTATACCCATTTACAGCTTCCCCCAGAATCCAACAGTCAACCAGTGGTAATGTCTCTGGACGCTACCAAGGCTTTTGACGTTGTGGAGTGGCCCTATCTTTGGACCACTCTGAAAGCATTCGGATTCGGGGTAAACTATATTAAGTGGGTACAAATGCTATATAAAGATCCCACGGCCAGGGTTTCCTTAAATGGATGGACATCATCAGCTTTCAGGCTCTCTAGGGGCACGAGGCAAGGGTGTCCCCTTTCTCCCCTTCTATTTTCACTTGCGGTTGAGCCCCTAGCATGCCTGATAAGAAATCATAGTAATATAAGAGGCCTGCAAATGGCTCACCTGAGCGATGTAGTTTCGCTATACGCAGATGACCTCTTAATATATCTGTATGACTATAGCAGTGGTGGCCAACCCGTGGCTCTTGAGCCTCATGCGGCTCTCCCCCTTGTAAAGTGTGGCTCCTGCTCCCACTGCTGCCCGCCACCCACCGTACGTCCCAGTCCCCCCTGCTGCCGGTTCCCTTAATCCCTTCTCCTTCTGAGGGGAGGAGAGCACGCATCGCACATCTCTCCTACCCCTTACTGTGCATCCTTGTGACTGGCACTGTGGGGGCATAGCAGTTTGTGGCACTGTGGGGGCATAGCAGTTTGTGGCACTGTGGGGGAATAGCAGTTTGTGGCACTGTGGGGGCATAGCAGTTTGTGGCACTGTGGGGGCATAGCAGTTTGTGGCACTGTGGGGGCATAGCAGTTTGTGGCACTGTGGGGGCATAGCAGTTTGTGGCACTGTGGGGGCATAGCAGTTTGTGGCACTGTGGGGGCATACCAGCTTTTTGGCACTGTGGGGGCATGCCAGCTTCCTGGCACTGTGGGGGCATACCAGCTTCCTGGCACCGTAGGGGCATACCCGGCACCGTGTGGTGCATACCTGGCACCGTGGGGGGCATATGTGTATCTGGCACTATTGGGGGCATATGTATATATGGCACTGCAGTATTGCAGGCATATTTGTATCACACCCACCCAAGGGGTCAAAATAGACTACGCCCTTTTTTTTGGCGCATGCGCCTTAGGCCCGCGCATGATGTCGGCTCTTTAGCTTGACTACCAATATTTTTCGGCTCTTAACCTCTGATCGGTTGGCCACCCCTGGACTATAGGGTATCACTTTCCTATGTCTTTGAGGTGATTGCCAATTTCGGGAAATTCTCCAGTTTCAAAATAAATTGGAGTAAATCGCATATCATGTACCTAGGTACTACTCTGACTTCTCAACTCCCCCCTCCCCTTCCCTTAGTATGGTCAAATAAATTCAAGTATTTGGGGATCCAGATAACCCGACACTCGGAGGAATTCATCCAACACAATGTTTCCCCAATACTTGAAAAACTTGACAAAAAATTTAAATCATGGGGTAGACTCCCATTGACAGTGACAGGACGGATCAACTTAATTAAAATGGTGGTATTACCCCAGCTGCTTTATATTATACAACAATCCCCAGTCTTTTTGCCTAAAATTTTATTTAGGAAATTGAATAGTAAACTTTCATCCTTTATCTGGCATAATGCTCGTCCGAAGGTTCAGTTAAATAAATTAATGATAGATAGGGAAAGAGGGGGTATGGGGCTTCCCGATTTTCGTTTATATTATCTATCGGCGCAGCTGACTCAGCTGCGCCCCTGGATAATGGAGCTCGAGGACACAGACACCGCACTGGCGGTGGTAACCTTGTCTACACCTCAAATACACCCTAAAATAGAATTTTACAATATATGATATACCCAAACGACCCACCATTGGTAAGACAAGCCATTAAAATCTGGCAGGAGGTCCGTAAACAGCTCAACACTCCTGGGCTCGACCCGTCACACCCAATAGATGACCCTGTCACCTTTAAAGAGCTAACAACAATCCAGGTACGAGAAGTTTGGAATTGCTACTTAATTACGACCATTGGTCAAGTATACTCCTCGGGTCATATAAAAACCTTTGTAGAATTGAGGGATGAATTTAACCTCCCTAAATCATACTTTTTCCGATATTTGCAGCTGAAAGCAGCACTTGAGGCACAATTCTCAAGTGCCTATCCGGTGCTTTGTGAGTCCCCAATTAAAAAAATAATAAGGGCAAGGGATAAGAGGAAATTAACCAGTCGAATATATAAAAGGCTGAATTTAGAAAAGGGCGGAGATGTAATTGAGACTTTAAGGAACAAATGGGTACAAGATCTGGGACCAATAGAGGAGGAGGAATGGCGGCATGCAGTTGCCTCCATCGCGCAATCCACAAGCGCCATACGAACTCAACAGGTCCAATTCTATATATTACATAGATCCTATATGACAACAACACACCTGGCCAAATTTAAGGGCCGAACATCAGCAACATGCCCCAAATGTGGCACTAATATAGGCACTTTTTTCCACCTACTATGGCAATGCCAATGTGTTGCCGATTTCTGGGAAGGAATTATTCAAACCTTAGTAGACTCCGGTATTCCCAGAGCAGTCCTTAGTGAGAAAGGCTGTCTCTTGAATATTATGGAAGTTGGGAAGCTGAAACCCGGAGATCGGCAATACATTAATAATTTATGCTCATTGGCGAAAGTTATTATCGCTAGAAGTTGGATGGCAAAAAACGGCCCCACCCTAGCATCCTGGGAAGGATTGGTGAATTACACCTATAAACATGAAAAATATACATATATGAGTAGAAATGCGTCACCTAAGCACCAAAAAATTTGGCATCGCTGGATAGAGCAACACCCTAAATTAGAAACTTAAACTGTATTTAAATAAGATAGCACTTGCGGTAATAATAAATAAGTTGATAGGCACTAAAATAAGGTGGATTTATAATAATCAACTTTAATATAGAGATTAAAGAGTCACACAATAAGGCTAATAACCATATAACTCGCACCTTGCACTTTATTGCACAGTTGAAAATGACACGTCAAATAAAATAATAGTGAATAAAAGGGGGGGGGGGGAGGGAAGGGGAGAGGAGAGAAAAGAAAAAGAAAGAGAGAAACATCTTTTTTTTTTTTTTTTGCACAAGAGAATTTACCTAAAATTAAATTGAAACAATGTCACTTCACAGCACCAAAAAGAGATAATTAAATAATAAGACTTAAAATTTAGTAATGAGCACCTGCATTTTGCCATAGTACCACGAAATTAGGAGTAGTGAACTGAGGCTGAACCGAGGAGCAGTAAAAACGGAAAGTGGAATACATATAGAAATGGAATAGACCAACCAAGCGTGGGGAGGGAGAGGGCGGGGGGAGGATCAACTTTTTTTTTTGTATGAGGTATTTATATTTGTATATGTGTATATATGTATGTATAAATGTCAGTTTGGGTTTTCTTTCTTCTTTTTCCTTTCATTACTGTGCTGCATAAATTATTGAAATATTACTGAAATATTTTGAAATGAAAATTAAGAAAATTGTCTGTTTGTATGTGAAAAATTAATAAAGAATAAAAAAAAAAAAAAAAAAAAACCTAAGAAATAAATACATTTTATTTAAGAGGGTGCAGTGGGATTGCTTCAGGGCCCCCCAAACTGCCGGGCCCCATAGCAGCTGCACCCCCTGCACCCTCTATAGTTACGCCACTGGGTCAGACCATTGACTGCGTTTAGATGTGGATCTAAACTTTGAGACCAGCTCGTAAAGACAGATGTTACTGGCGTAGGGGTACCCAGACCTCCCAATATATTTATTAAACTGCCTGGCTGTTACAGCTGTTTCTCCTGTGTAACATGAAAACATATAGTGGTCTGCAAGCAATTCAAACATTCCCACTCCTCCAAGTTATTTGATATAAGGCATGTATTGTAAGACGTTTTTTGTTGTATATGCTTTACGCTGCCCATGTGGGCTTTACTACATTGGGCAGACTATACGACCCTTTAGGGACAGAATGGCACTCCACCGGATGGCCATCAACCTATCTCTCAACTGTAGGGAGGTGGACTAGATAGTGGTGCGTCATTTTAAAATGATGGGTCACTCTATACAGGATATCAAATATAAGCGGTGATGTCAGTTGCCCGCCCCCGTAACCCATGTCACTTGGTAATTGCCATGGGAACGCAATGAAATGATGGGCATTCTCATGGGCACGACTACCCGCCGCCGCCCCATGCCCCCCACCAGCACTCTATTCACCATGGCCGCTCGCATCCGGCACATGCACATGCGCAGAAATGTGCATGTGCAGATAAAAATCATTGCGATCGCATGCAAATTTGCATGCGAAAGTACAGACCAGAATAACCCCCTATATCAGGACATGCATGATATGTCAGTGATGACAGGGCTGCATGGGACAGGGACAGTGACATGATGGGAATAGAAAGCATGAACCCACACACTGATAGTGGCAGTAGCAGGTACCCCCAGCAACACATATATTCGTATATTAGGAAATGCATAATGTGCAAATTAACGAACAACTAATGTTATTTATAATGTGTGTTAAATATTTAATTGATTTTCATAAACAAAAAATCTTAAAATCGTGGGCAACGCCGGGTACTCCAGCTAGTATATACAGTGTATATGTCAGTATATATGTATATAATTTGGAGTCCTAGCTATCAAATGATCTATAGGCAAGTATCTCTTGGAAACATTTCAGTCCTCACATACGGCATCTTTTAAATGCTAGGTACAAACAGAATAAGCAAGTTTTCCATTCAATAACTCACTACTTTGAAAATTCAAGGTGTAGTTATAGATAAGAGTTGTAAATGGAAAAAGAGAGGCTGCTGTAACTTCCAGATCAGGCTTTCAGACTTTTTTAAACCTGACTTATGAGAAATACTTTTTAGAGTAATTGGAGTGACACTGAAAACATTAGAGGTTATTACAGGTTATGTGGAGTCAACTGAAATAAATACAAAAGCACTTATGATCAATACATTTTAAAGGGTAACAAATACATATTTTCATTGTGTTTTGTGATAATGTGCAATCTTGCTTTTCTTTAACTTTTTTTTTTTAAATGGTATTATAAAGGTAAAGCATATTCAGTGACAAATAGAATATTTTTGGCAAAATGAAACTTGATTTTGGCATGAAATGAAATTACTGTATCTGTTCTTTATAGTTATTTAACTCTTTCAGTATTCCTCGAAATTCATTGGTAGGAAAGAGAAACCTAAAAATATGTGCTAATTTAGAGCAAGTCACATAGGCTGAACCAAATGCAAACCAGTTTGAGTGTGTTTGTGCTTGTTTCAGCTTAGATTACTCCATTTATTGCATTTGTAATAATGTCCATGAGAACACTGAACTTGTACTTTAGAAATTTGTTAAAGTAATGTAATTTTTCAAATACAATCTTTTTTCTTTAAAAGTTGACATTTAAACTCCAGCAGGAAACATTTTAGTCACAAGTCCCATTTCTGAAATTTTGAACATACCTGGGATCCTAGAGCTGGCACTCCTAAATGTGCTGCAGTAACTGTCCGTCTTTGGTGTCAATTTATTAAGATGGCCTTATTGAATATGGGATGTTGGCCATAGCAACCAATCAGATTCCACTTTTTATTTATTTTGCACCTTCTAGAAGATACAGATGGGGCCGCTCTCATCTGAGCATCAACCAGTGCCCCCCCAGAATGGGGCGAGCATGTCCGTCATGCCTCAATACCATGTTAACGCCTAGTGTTCTTATGGGAACGCTCATGAACCGCTGGGTGGGCGTACCCATATGTTAATGGGCAGCCCGCCGACCACGCCCGCAAAGTTGCTTACGTGCGCCTGGCAAACAATCTGTTCACCGCGGCTGCATGCAACAAATGCATGCACATGCGCAGAAATGCACTTGCGCAATCAATAAACATTGGTCCCTGTGCGAAGGAGCGGCTATTGCGAATGGACCTGAATAAGGTCCTAAAACACTACTGTTTAGCTTTTGATGCAGTTCCACGTTTTTACTGGGTGCACAATCAAGTGATACCTGCGTCTGTCACTATAGTTAACTATATCAGGGGCCATGGGAGAACAACAATCACTGACATCACTGACATCACTGACATCACCCACCTGATGATATTGGTCAGTGACGTCCCTGCTCTTCTGTACATGCAGTCAATGTAGAGATTGTTGAGCTGCATGTAGAGACAACAGGAGGGAGGGGGGATCGTTATCAATCCATGGCAGCTTGCATCATTAATGATATTGACTGTGCACATATTGTTAGCGATATTGATATTGTCCATATCATTAAATATATATCGCCTAGTGTGTACCGAGCTTAAGAAAGCATTTTAACAGCGCACATGGAAACATTGTTTTTATTGTACTCTTTTATTATTATACAACATGATCCTAATGTTTATTATTTGACTTTTTTTAAGCTTGTCAAATTAAGTTTAATACAATTTGTTTTGAAAGAGAACTTATAATATAGTAAATGAGTTAGGTTTTTCCATGTAGGGAACAGCAGATCCAATCACTAAATACAGTAACAGAACATGCCTTGCTTATTAATAAAATATATTCCACTAGGCCACTGTTTCTATGTAACCTTTTGCCCTAGACACATAAAAAAAATTTGTATCTAGCTCCATCATACCTCGTAAGTGTATATAGCTGAATAAAGGAACTTTGAAATTACCTTTGCCTGGGGATAATGTGTAGCTGGTATAAATCTTTAGAATTGCAGGCTGTTTCTATATTCCATTTTCCATATTACAGGGGATATAATATTACAGATAGATTCACTATTCTTACCCATCTACATTTAATGTGTTTCACTTCATTGAAATAATAATAAGTAAAAAAGATTGCAATAACTACTAATGATGATGTTTAAAATTCATTCTTCCTTTTAAAACTTTATAGAGTTTATGACAGTTTACGACTTGCTATTTGGTTTTAAAAAAAATATATGCCTTTCCTGGCAGATACAGAAGTGTTTTTATACCACCTTTCAGTTTCTGGTATTTTGAAATATTGATGAGAAATATAGAGTTGGGATTTTGACCGGGGTGGAGGTACTGCAACCAACATGGTTGTTTTAAGAAACTGTACTTATTAAGAATAAGATATTTATCCCCTGAATGACATTCGAGGTGTAAGAGCTGCCCAATGTGCTGTTGTATTCTTTGCTGTTTTTTGCAATACTATGACAAAATAGATATTCTGTTTATTATGACAGAAATTTACTTAAATTCTACTAACTACTAATATTCCCGTATTTCTCAGCAGACAATAACTTAGTAGCTCCAAAAATGTTCAGCTTTTCAGAGTTTGTCTTTAACTCTAAGGTAATCTTATGATGGCATTAGCTGGTTATTAGAAACAGCCTGCCGGAAGAGGATATTTTGATCCATGCTTGTTGGACGTGTAGTTTTTTTTTAATACAGGCAGGGCTAGATTGATGGCTTAATGGGTCTGGGGCTGAAATTATACAAGGGCCTATTATGAGAAGTAGAGTAGGGGATGCCAATGCCATACAGGCATGTAGAAAGCATACACTATACGCCACAATGTCTTCTTAATTATATAAACGTACGAACATTTCATAAATGTGTAAAATAGGAATGCAATTTAAATGCTTATGATTTAAAGCCAAACCTGTGGGCAGCTGGTGTCTGGTAATCATCATGCTGTCATGATGATTGGGCTATATTTATGTGGAGGCCTGGAGCTGCAGCTCCATTTGCTCCTTTGTTAATCTGTTAATACAGGAGGTGGATCTGCATAAAATGATTCAACATAACTGCATAGCTCCCAAGCTTGAAGTACAGGAATGAGGAACATCTGAAATAAGTGGGCAAGGACAGCACTCTATGAGCTGCTTCCATGCCACCTGTCTCCCAGTATGGATGGAGTCAAAATCCCAGCGGTCGGAATCCCGGCGGTCGAAATACCGACGCCGGAATCCCGACCACTGCAATGCCGGCTATTTCTCCCTCTATGGGTGTCCACGACACCCATAGAGGGAGAATAAAATAGTGTGCCAAATATAGCAAGGCACCAGGCCTGCTGCGTAGCGATCCACGGCCTACCTTGTCGGCATTTCGGTGGTCAGGATTCTGTTGTCGGTATTTCGACCACCGGGATTCCGACCACCTGGATTTCATACTCAATCCTCTCAGTGAATAAATGCTTTGGACAAATTTACACATTTATATATTCACCAATAAGTTATTAGCAGGATTGAATGGGTACAAATGGGTACATTTGTACATGATCGTTCTTAGTAAATGTCCATATTAGACTCTCCTCACTTATTTGTGACATTTCTGAACATACAGATGGATCTACAGTACGCTTGTTTATCCTGCGGGCACGCCATAGATTGCCATATATTTAACAAATAAAATGTGACTCCCACAGTGATTATATTATTACCTTGTGTCAGGGCACCTACTGAACAGTGAAAAACCCCATGTCGACATAGATGTTGTCAAACTTATGACCTGTCAAACTAATGACCTGTCAAACTAATGACCTGTCAAACTAATGACCTGTCGATCTAAGGACCTTTCGACCTAGAAACATGTCGTCATTTTCCCACGTCGATCTATACCCATGTCAACCTTTTCCTATGTCAACCTAATGGTGTCGACCTAATGACTGTCGACCATCATGCTGTAGACCAAATGATCCCAACCCAAACTGAAGGCTCACCTTGATATGATGCCCTATTTTCACCAAAAGGTTTCTTGAATCCAAGTTGTATGGACCACCAATGAAATATCCCAAATCCAGGCAGTTTCATCAATAAAGGGTTTATTCCAAAAGTCCAAAATAATATAAAAACAAGTAAAAGCAAGTAAAACGATATCCTCCTTTCACTGAACCCCAAAAAGACCTTTGCTGAGATGGAAGATAGAGGCAGGGGATCAGTGAAGTTGGATATTCCTCCTCTGTATCAGTACCAATGCATTTTGGGCCCCAATTGGCCCTTTTTCAAGGTATATGGGAGGAGGGCATGCTGAGGGGTTTTATACCTTTCTTACAAGCATCATAATAAAAGTATAAACTAAAAACAGGACTGGATTGCTCCAGTTAGTTACCTTAAAAAGTACAATAAACATGCTTTAACATTCTAAAAAACATCATTACCTTCAGTTTATGGGAACGGGGAGCATTTGGTAACTGAGAGAGATACCTTTATATGACTATAGGGCCTGTTATACAGGTCAGTTTACAAGGATTCCTTGCTCTTCAAAAAAACCTGAAAAAACTGGAATTACTATTGATTTATTTCTCCTTTTGCTTATCTGTATGTGGCCACTTACCTGTGGGGAATGCCCATCCAATCAGAAAGGAACGTCACATCCACAAATAGAGACAGCGCACCAGTGTCCACATTTTGCTGTATTTGTATGTTTGTATTTGGGGTTGGTATCCCAAGGTGATACACAGTGCAGCAGCCTGTTAGGCGCAGTTATACGCTCTGTAAAATGTCTTTCTTCTACACAGACATTTGTTTAAGACAGAAAGGCACATATATATGCGTTTGACATATTCTTACATATTCATTTAGACTTTTCCTCAGTACACCATCCTTATCCCAATAGTGAACAGTTATTCATTGCCTGGAATCAGTGATTTTGTTCTGAAATCCACCAAGAAAACTAGTTGAACTTGACTCGCAATGCTGGGCTTGCACAGAGCAATGTTATCCACAATGCTACAATTCCTTTACAATTATGAATATTTATTTACAATTTAAATGTACTAGTGTTTAAGAAGAGACAGAAGAATGATTAAATAATATTAATTCTAATCAATATGGGCCAAATGTAATAGGGCGTGGGAATCAGAAAGTGAGCTATTTTGGGAGAGCTTTCCTATTTTTTTTTAAAGCAGTAATCAATTACATGGCACAATCAACCTGGTTCTGCAGTGTAAATGATTGCCGATTTAAAAAAAAAATGGGAAAACTCTCCAAAAATCTCAAATTTTCTGATTCTCACACCTTATTACATTTGGCCCTATATTTCTTTTTGTGTTCAGTTTGGTCTATTGCGTTTTATTTACCTCAACATTTTGATGATAGTATGAACACCTTTAATGTTTTCAAAAATTCTAAAGGGTTGACTGACTTTCTAACATCACTGCATGTAACAAGGCAGTTTGACTACACATGCACTAGTTCATAGACAAAAAAACAACATTGTGGCATTTCTAGTAGATCATAACTGCTAACCCTAATGCTCTAAACAAGTGGTAGCCAACTCCAGTGGTACCAACAGGTCACATTTTCGTAATACGAATCCTAGCTGATAAAAGCAATTAGCTTTGCTAGGCACATCGACATTAACCTTTGGTTCTGACTCAGAACTCAATTTTGCATAGCATATAATTAGCAAGCTCACTGCAAACTTCATTCTGTCTGTCTGTCTGTGTGTTTGTTTGTTTGTTTGTTTTGACAGTGTATGCCCACTCTATTTTAACTACGAAATATTAAAAGTTAAATTTTATCATATATTCAGATACAAGAGTGCCCCACAAAAAGAGTCTTCTTTCCCTCTTCCCCCATTGTGCTTTTAACATTGTAAGCACCTATTACGGTGCTTATACAATTAATTATCTTATATGGGGCACATTTATCATTGAAAACACCCATTAGGGTGCTTATACAATTTCAAATTGTATACCATTGTATATGCCATACAGTGGCATTCAATTCGATGGTATACAATTTAAAATTGTATAACATCGGCTGCCATTGCGTAACATTGCATCGCATCGCATACCATCATATGCCTTATGGTATGCGATGCGATGGGCGCCGTGCTAGGAAACAAGTACCCATATTTTAAAAGCTCCACAGGTGGAGCTAATTACTTCACTTGTGATTCTGTGAGAAGATCTGGAAACATTAACTGTTGGTAGCTCTCGAGGACTGGAGTTGGCTACCCCAGCTCTAAACCAAACACTTAAACCAAATACCCTAGCTCTAAAGAATCAGACGAGATGGTCCAAGTGGATATGCTTTCAAATTGTATGTTTACATGTTCTTTTAGTAGTTCAAATACTTTTTACCTGTTTCTCTGCTGTTTAATACATCTTTAATGTTGTATATTCATATTAGTAGGATGTCATAATTGTATAACTAATCATTATATTCAGTTTCCTGAATATTTGTCTTACTATTCAAGACATGTCGACCATGTTTGTACAAGTGCGCTTGCTTATTTTCAGGGGTCCGTTTTGTACAAGACAATCTAAATGATGAATTTGTTGTATTTATTGTAGGTGCTGCATTTTATAATTTGTTGATATAACATATTCAGATTTTGAAATAACCATTAAAACCTCTTTACAATCTACAGAGATGAGCGATGAAGTAATGAGAATAGCATGGATATTATCTTAGTAATTTGTGGGAAGACAAGTGAACACTTGGGCATTTCATTAATTAAATTTCTTGCAATATAAGATGAATGCTTCTAGTTTTCTACCGAGGATGTCATTCTTAGAGGAAGTTTAGGAGAAAAGTAGACTGTATTTAACCTTCATGGTTCAGTTTTCAACATCATCACAGTTTTCAAGTGCAAAATGTCTGACGGAGATGGGAAGTTGCAGTGTCACAATCTAATGTACGCTATAGTATTATATAAAAATGTTATATAGTGCATAAACACTGTACCTTAGTATAAATTGGAAACCCCTACTAAGCAGTTTTAAGGAAACATAAAAAATACAGACTTCCCGAAGTAGAGCTAGTTGTCATTAAAGGGACTATGGAGGTCATCCAATTAGCCCAGGTAGCTGGCACTCGAAGTATAAACCCGATAAAACATTGATCAGGGAAGTTTTCACGAATCCAATGTATTATCGACGTGTATTATCATTTTATAGCCAATAAAAATGGGCTATAATAGACTAGCCTGAAATTTACCATCATCCCCCCAAAAATAGCACAGTTACTAAATTGCAGTATGCAAAGGATTTGAGAAAGTATCCAATAAAGATGCAGTAGTTTTCAGAGATGGGACCCATTCAGAATGTTGACTGTACATTTCAGTGTGGGTGCATACACACTGTACAATTTTTTTTTGACCAATTTCATTGAAGACATTGATGACCAATTTCCTTTGAACCCAGTGTCCTGGATGAAAGATGTTTGATGAAAGACGAACAATCTAGCTACAGTTTACAGGCTTTTTTTTTTAAAGATATCCAAATTGAGCCGCCTGCACAGTTAATGAATAATCTTGATGAACAACTGGTGGGTATGTACATCATCATTCATCTTTTGTCGCAAACGTACTGAAAGATATTTTGACCAATTTCATTTATAATGTCCGAAATGAACGAAATTGGTCAAAAAAATTGGTCAAACAAATTGTACAGTGTGTATGCACCATTAGGAAAAAATATTTTGACATTTGGTGACATTTTGGTGTCAGCATATTAAATGTTGACATTATGAACATGTTGACATTTGTGCATGTCAACTTATCATGTTAACATTTGTAAATGTCAACTTTTTTATGTCCATGTCGACTTGCAGTCTGATAACATTCAGAAAATGTTGACATTTTTGTGTTGATGTTCTGGCTGTTAACATTCCGAATGTCGACTTTTCATACAACACCCATCAGACAACAAAAGCTTATGAGCGGTCAATTAAAAACTGTGTAAATAAACATATTTTTTGTTTTATATCTAAATAAAAAAAGTGTTAAAGAAATAAATCTCATATCATTAAGGTGTGTATTATGGTGCCTCTGTAATCATTTCTATTCCTCAGTGGTAATACCAAAAATGATTATGCATCTACATTGTCTTGATAGAAGTCCAGTTTTCTAGAGGTTTATCAGCCTGTGGATTGTTAAATTATTATCACATTTACAGAATAATGATGGACTTGATTGATTACCTCTTTCTAAAATAGTTTATATACTGACACATCAGTGCAAGCTGCAGCTCATTGAGTGCAAAGAGAATTTAAAATATGGTTTATGGAAAAACTGGGTATAAGCTTTTTCATATTTCATCCCTCATTGACTCTTGGAGGTCACAAATAACTAGACCCATAACAGGTCTAATGCATAGGATTTTTACTGACTCTTGCTACAAAATCACAACACTGTATTATAGGAATTCACATGGTTGACTTTAGACAATAAGGTCCCTTTGTGTTGAAAAATGGGTCGGACAGAATTGCAGTCCAGCATACTATAATATAGGCAAGAACTGTAAAAAAAAGTACCTACAGCAAATTTAATTTACAAAAACTACAGTTCTGTCACTTCACAGAAATTACCTAATCTTTCTTTAGAGCTGTCAAGTGTAATGAATATATTATCGGACTGTAATATATTCCTACCAATATTATTATTCTAGGTAAATATGGAATATAGAAATATAAGAAGTATGGGTTATGGAGTTTTGGAGAGAATTATATTATACAGCTCCTCTAGCTCCCTCTGGTGAACAATAACACTGAGATCACAAGGTTTTTGTGGCAGTACAGTAGTTAAAGACAGAGGGGGAAATTTACTAAGATGGGGGTTCTAGTTCAGATGCGATGTTGCGATGGACAACCAATCAGATACTATCTACTATCTTCTACAAGGTGCTAAAAAAATAAGAAATAGATTCTGTTTGGTTGCCCATAGCAACATCCTATGTGAAACAGAACTCCCATATTAGTAAATATCCCGCAGAGTTCTGATCTCCTGCAGTACAAAAGTATGTAATCCCAGTCATTGTGCACTGTTTTCAATGCAAATTTAATGAAGGCTGAAAACTCATACCATCCTTTAGACTTCTGACCTGGAAAGGACAGGTGTCAGGTGTTCGGAATTTCTATCACTGCATTATAATGTCCTGTGGACAGGGCCGTTTCTAGAGGCAGACAAGCTGTGTAGCCACATGGGGCATGACGCCTGCCACCACATGACTGCGTGGCTTGTCCGCCACTGCTATAGCTCCACCATGACCAGCTGGAGCCCTGGGTCAGCTCACCCACTCTAGCAATTCACTGCTTTCAGGAGCTCCTCTCCACTGGCTTCCGGCCAGGGGTGCAAGTGCGGCGAGCGCTGACACTGCGCATGCGCCGGAATGCGCCTTAATGTCATGGCGCATCCTAATCTTGCGTGCCGCGTCGGCGCTTTAACTCTGCAGAGGACGAGTTGGCAGGCACCGGCGGGAGTTCAGTGATGCAGCAAACAGGAGATGGAGGCCAGCGAGGGCAAGTCGGAGTCAGCCTCTCAGCCTGTGTTAGGAGACCTGTGGAGAAAGTGCCGGTCGGAGTGGGTATACTAATACTGAGCTTACATTAGATGACTGTCTGTAACTGAAGTGCTTTTCAGGCTGATAAGCCCTTTTGGTTCAGATGCAAAATTGTTGGGTGGGCTTGAGCCTCAACAATTTTGCATCTGAACCAAAAGGCCTTGAGCGCTGCCTCAGCCTGTATGCTTTGATTGTTTGGAATGAATGAGAAGAAGATGGAATGGGTGTTGTGTGTTTTGCAGACTAAAGTTGAAAGATACAGTTTACAGTGGTGGTGATTAATTTGGAGCACGTGGAAGATGGGGACTAACTAATGGTAATTATCCTAGATGAGGATACTAGTGGCTACTTTCAAAGTAGCCACTAGTGTCTTCATCTAGGAAGTACCATTATTAGTCCCCATCTTCCACTTGACATGACCCACACCTCCAAATTATAAACTAATAAAATATTAATCACCACTGTAATCTGTATCTTTCAACTTTATTCTGCAAACACACAACACCAGGGGTGCAAGTATGGAGGTACTCCCCCCAAGTGCTTAATGCACATGCGCGCATATGTAAATGGTGGGGGTGTGTGGCCTCCGACGCTCAGCCACAACTGATTCCCTTCGGAGGGGAGCTCATTGCGCGTCTCTCCTTCCACTCCTTGTGTCACTGTGACTGGGCTATCAGCCAATCAGATCTCGTGGGCCAGCAGCCAATCAGGAGCCAGCCTGTGAGATAGGAGAGACGGCCCAGTCACACAGTGAAGCCAGGGAAGGAGAGACGCGTGATGCGCTTCCCTCCCCTCCGAAGGGAAGCGGACGACTGGAGGGCGGAAAGGAGACCTCAGAGACCCTGCTCTCGGGGCATATGTGTGGTACGTACTGTGGCGGCATATCTGGCACTGGGGGCATATGTGTGGCACTGGGGGCATACTTAGCACTGTGAGGGCATATGTGTGGCACTGTGGGGGCATATCTGGCTCTGGAGGCATATGTGTGGCACTGTGGGGGCATATCTTGCTCTGGGGGCATACCTAGCACTGTGGGGGCATATCTGGCTCTGGGGGCATATGTGTGGCACTGTGGGGGCATATCTGGCTCTGGGGGCATACCTAGCACTGGGGGCATATGTATGTGGCACTGTGGGGGCATACTTAGCACTGTGGGGGTATATATGTGTGGCACTGTGGGGGAATATGATATCTGGCACTGTGGGGGCATATGTGTGGCACTGTGGGGGCATATTAGTAATATGTTGTGCGGCAGCGGCACAATGGGCATTATGGCATGGGTATTATATGTATTGGGTGTGTGACGCATAACAGGCATTACTGTGTAATTTTCAGCGCGCAATATCCCTGATTGTAGTTTATCTGGATCCTAACATTTTGTGTGCAGGATGCAATGCACAAGCCCAAACAGAAATGTCATTGTGTTTTAAAGTTTAGTTATGTAGCCACTCCCCCTCGTGTCATATGACCACGCCCCTAACCATGACCATTTTTCGTACCACTAAGACATTTTTTCTACTTGCACCACTGCTTCCCGTGGAGGGGAGCTCCTGACAGCTGCGAACCTTGGCTAGATTGTTTTTTCTTTATTTGATCGGCGGGTGTGCAGTGTACCATTAATCCCCTGGGTATGAAATCCCCCCTAGGCAATGAGCATGTAATCCCCCCATGACAACAATGAAGAAATCCCCCGTGGCAATGAGCATGTAATCAATCCATGGCAACAAGCAGGAAATCCCCCGTGGCAATGAGCATGTAACTCCTAGCCATTATGGTGTGGGGCATATTGTGTATTTGGCATTTAGCTGTAGGGCATAATGTGTAATGGGCATCACAGTGTGCAGCATCATTTGTAATGGGCATCTTGGTGTGGGGCATAAGATGTGATGGGCATCATGGTTTGCGGCGTAATGTGTAATGGGCATCACAGTGTGGGGCACAATGTGTAATGGACATTATGATGTTTGGTGCAGTGTGTAATGGGCATCACAATGTGAGGCATATTGTGTAATTGGCATCACAGTGCTGGGCGTAATATATAATTGGCATCAAAAGTGGGGTGTAATGTGAAATGGGCATTACGCTGTGGGGTTGTCAGCATGGGGGATTTCCCATGTGTCCCCATTGTAACCTGGGTGGGCCAGTGGAGGGTGCTGGAAACTAGAGACTTTATGAAGTATAAATACATACACTGGTACACCAGGGAACACCTGGACCAGAGGGTTGGTGGAGACTAGGAACATGGACATGGAGTCTAACTTGCCTGTGGTTTTCACCGGGGAGCCCTGCAAGGAGCTTTGGACTTAGCTGCACCTCACAAGCAGGTCGCGGGACCCCTGCCTTGGTCCTCTGGACTTAGCTGACTGGTGAGAGCGCACTGTCACAACTGAAGAGCTGGATGAAGTCGTGTGGTGTGTAGCAACCGGAGACGGACCAGAGGAGGAAGGATTAAATCGTGCAGGTTTAATAATAGAATTAATAAATGGAACAATACACACTTGAATACTTTCTTTAAGTGGCAGTTAGTGGTAAATAATAATTGAGCCAGCACGGCACTTTGAAAGAAGAAAAGTTCATTTAAATAATGACAGTTCAAGGCACTGAGGACGGCAGGCTAGGGTCTTGAAGAATGAGAGGATCCGGAAAGAGAATGTACTTGATGGTATGAAGGATCCTTGAAGACTGAAAGAAGATGGATGATGACTGAAGAATGAAGAATTTGCTTGGAAGCAGAAGACTTGAAGAGCAAGGCCAGGGAGCTCAGGGATGCAGGCAGGAACCAGACTGTGGAGAGAACTGGCAGCGATGGGGTTAAGCAGAACCTGGATCAACCACAGAGCACTGGAAGCAAGGCACCAAGTCAGGAGAGGTGAGTCAGAGAGCCGGAGTCAGCTGGGAGCTGTGAACGCCTCTGGAGATTCTTTGTACTGACACTGAACAGGCCTAGGCAGATCCCCTATATCCCTAGAGGGCGGCTGCCATTGGCTGTCAGGTCAGTATGGGCGGAAACCTCAGACATGAGCCAATCTGCTATTTGCCCTTAACCAAGATGGCGGCGCCGGCCTCCCGGCGCCCCTACAGCACACACTGCTACACTTGCCGGCGTCCCACGCTGCCTGCTGCCCACCAGACTGCCGCTGCCTGCTGCCGCTGACCTGGAGACCACTACACGCTAGCCGACGGCGGGCGCGGACGGGTGAGTAGTATGCCCGCCGCGCACCACCGCAGCTGCGTGTGACACGCACACTGGGGAATGTATACTGGAGACCTTGAGAAATGACAAGAATACTGTATATGCAAAGTTCAGTGGGTATCAGTCTGAGAACTGATGGCGACAGTAGTCATCTGCCTGGAAGCCAGTGATGACAGTGGATGGCCTGGAAGTCTAATATTATACTATTATAGTCAACAGCCTGAGAGCTGGAGATGATAGTTGATGGCCAAGGACAGGAGATGATAATCAATGCAAGAAAATACAAGATGGAAGTATACTGATGCGCTGTCAGGCAAACAGATAGGGTGGATTGGTCACTCCTTCTTCCCTGGTCCTGGATAAATCCAGGACCAGGGAAGGAGTGACCAATCCACCCTATCTGTTTGCCTGACAGCGCATCAGTATACTTCCATCTTGTATTTTCTTGTGTTGCTTTTTGGGGCTGGTATCCCAAGGGGGTATTAGTTGCGGCAGTCAGGTTTGGCGCATTTACAACCACTACTAAATCGTTTTTTTGTATACTTGATGATAATCAATGGCCTGAGAGCTGGAGATGATTGTCGATGGCCTGGGAACCAGAGGGTTAACGCTGACCGAGGAGCCGGAGGTGATAGTGATAGTCAGGATGCTGATGATATTGTCACTAACAGGACAAAATGATGATTAGCTGGCCTGAGAGCCAATAGTAGAGTCTGTCTGGGCTGGGAGCCAGGAGAGTACATTGGGCTGGAAGCCAATAGAGGGCACTGTTAGTCAGGGAACCAATAGTGTATTATTTGACTGGGGAGCTGGGAGCAATGTTCGAATATCAGTCTGGAAACCAATGTATTCTTTGGTATGGGAGCTAGAGGTGATTGTTGGTCTGGCCTGGGAGCCAGGAGGGCATGTTGGCCTGGGAGCCAATGGAGGGCACTGTCAGGCTGGGAACTTATAGTGTTTTGTTCAGTCTGGGAGCAGGGAGCGAAGTTTGACTATTGTTATGGGAGCCAGGGATGCTGGTACTTCGACCTGGGAGCTGGGGATGCAGGTATAATGGTCTGGGAACCAATAGTAGCAATTGGCCTGCGAACTATTGGGGACCATCAGCCTGGGAACCGATTGTCTGTTTTTGGCCTAGGAGGCATCGGGAGGAACAGGCGGCCGGGCTCTCCTCCATAGCCCTGGAGGCCGGCGGGCATGTTCCTGTAGCCACCGGAGGTGGAGGAAGAGGTAAAGCGGCCCGCAACACTCCCGGTAGAGCGGCCTGGGGGGCACATGGCACCCTGCCCCCCGGTCCAGCCCGCCCCTGCTGCTGACAGATCATCATCATCATCAACGTCTGAAATAGCCACTCTACTGCTTCAATCCCAAATGTCCATGGCAGAACTGAACTATACTTTAGGGACATCCAAATTAAACAATTGTTTAAAAAACAATATAAAAAATAGCTTTGTATGTAAAAGTATGTATTGTACACACTATCTATCTATCTATCTATCTATCTATCTATCTATCTATCTAAATCTATCATAATAAATTGATAACGATAATACATACCCCATGTACAGTGCATGCATTATTATTACAGTACATAGTCATTTCCTGTGAAATAAATCTATAACGGCAGAAGAAATGCTTAATGAATTAATCTTAACAACAGCTTTAATGTTGCGAAAATTTGACTAATATTCAAATTAAAAATATAGCTTGTATTAATTATGTGTTTATTTTATTTATAATAATTTTAACATTTATAACAATGTTTCTTCATTTATTAGTTTAACAATACTTTTTTGGAACAGACAATGGTAATTGTATTCAGGCAAGCCTCAATCGATGCCTTTCTTCCCCATGTTGATGAGGATCATTGTTGTTTATTTCACATTACGTCTCTTTGCTTCTTGCTTACAGGCATAGACTGCAAATATCATACTTTTCCATTTATCAAAATCTCTTTATCAGAGAAAATAATGACTTGAGGGGAGTCTGCTGACTCTGTTGATCATTGCCTGGGGACATAATACAACTTGACCATATTAAACTGAGACGTTCTGAAAAAGGTCATTGAAATAAGAAATTCAGTATAGAAAAACTAAGATGTTACATTAAATTGATGTTCCTACAATACCAAACTTCAAAATACTTTAAATGTTTTCATACATAGCATAGTTTCCAATTAATGATCATTTATAGGTACATGTACAGTTATTGTCATTTGTTTAATACATTTTTTAAACTTTTTTTCTAAAATTACAGCTATAGTATACAGTGTCAAATAACATATAAAAGAAAGACACACAATATCATTCAATTAGGCCAGAGGCCTGTAGCAGTAAGAAGTTACAATGTCTATAAAAGAGGTGTCAATAAAAAATTAAATGATGCATCATACAATAAAAAAATGTATAGTACAAAAATTAAAGGAAGAAAAAGATGTGGTGGAGATGTACCTTCGGTGTGTCACAATACATCGAAACTGCATGGACAAAACATAGAGGTTTAGGTGTACTAAGCTTGAAAAGTGATATAATGGAGAGTGATAAACAACCAGCCAATCAGCTCCTTTCTTCCTTTTTTCAAACACAGGCTGTGCCATAGATTTGATGTTTAAGGAAGGGGGAATCTTCATTCTCATGTTTTGCATATTAACTTTGTAGTCACTGTCACAATTATAGTCAATAGAGATAAAGTAGACTATAGTAGAAAATAATAGTTAATAAAGATAACATTGCTTTTTTGTGGGTGTCAAAGGACCAGTTATTAGAACACAGTAATGCCTGTGGATCAGACACTAAGTGAATAGCGAAAAAAACATTAATAAAGGCCCTATAATTTTACCCCCAAATGTATGTATTTCCCAAATGCCCATAAGTTATGAAATATAATAGGAATGACATTTAGGACATGTAAACACGATGGCTTTGATATGTGTTTCCTGTAGGGAAGCAGAAGATAAATGATGGAGGGTGTTATCAAAATATTTAACAAGGAGAACATGGTTTTCCACAGGTAGTAGATATTTTCAATTTAGACCATCAAAATGTTAGGTTGTTGAATCAGTAACATATTAAGCAGATTTGTTTCATAATTTAAAGATGTACAAGTGGCTAATAAAGAAAGGCAATTAGTATCTTCTACTTTGTACATGAAAAAAATATCTTTAAAAATACTAAACTTTTCCTTGAGGTCTTAAAAAGAAAGGAGAACTTCCCTGGGTCAAAAGTATAATTTACAATGGAAATACCTTTACACTGCCAAACCTGGAATTTTGTATTATCAAGGCCATATTTTAATAAAGGGTTTCGCCTGAATGTGGTGAATCAGGACCTATTGCAAGTTATATGCAACTTATGATTAATAGTTAGCCAGGCATAGTATGTATCTCTGGAAAGGATGTTACAGACATAGGGATTCTCTAGGCTTCAAAAGTGATAAAATGGAGAGTGATAAACAGCCAGCCAATCAGCTCCTACCTGCAATGTCACAGGCTGTGTTTGAAAAATGTCAGACATGAGCTGATTGGCTGGCTGTTTATCATTCTCCTTTTTATCACTTTTGAAGCTTAGAGAATCTGGCCCATAGTTACATAGTTACACAGTAGTTTAGGTTGAAAAAGACTTACGTCCATCAAGTTCAACCTTTCTATCTGCCAACACCACCTCCCATGGAAGAGAGTTCCATAATTTTACTGCCCTGGCCATAGAAAAAAAGCCCTTCCTTCTAATGCTGCTTTCAGACCGCATAACTGGCTTTGACCCTGTATTTGAAAACGTTTCCAAAAATGGGTCTGCCAGGTAAAACCCCTTTCACATCACATCTCTTATATATTACGGCATATTACCGTTTAAGTGCCGTTTTTTTTACACTGGCTGACCCGTTTTTGGAAACTTTCCAAATACAGGGTCAAAGCCAGTGCAGTCTTCAGCGACGCCCCTCTCGGTTAACATCCCCCCTAGGGTTAACATCACCCCCCCCCTAGGGTTAACATCACACCCTAGGGTTAACATCACCTCCCCCCGCCCCCCCTAGGGTTAACACATCACACCCCCCAATGTGATTAAGAACCCCCCCCCCCTCCGTGCAGCCGGTACCTCCCGTTGCAGATCCCGACAGTACTGTATGGAGTCGACGGATGCGCTTATAAAAAAAAAAAACTGACTTTCGGAAAATGGCTGCCCCATAGAAAAACCTGTTTAAAAAAAGTGTCTTTCGTATGGGGGCAGCCATTTTCCGAAAGTCACTTTTCTTATAAGCAGCAGCCTCCCATACGAAAGACAGTTTTTTTAAACTGGTTTTCCTATGGGGCAGCCATTTTCCGAAATTCACTTTTTTTTTTATAAGCGCATCCGTCCATAGCCATACAGTACTGCCGGAATCTGCAAGGGGGGGGGGGGGGGGGGGTACCGGCTGGACGGAGGGGGGGGGTTTTCTTAAATACATTGTGGTTGAATTAGTTTTAACCTCACCATTAGAGGTGGTGGAACTCAGTTCCACCCTGTTCCCCCAACTTCGACCCCTGATTATAACCGTAAATAGTGTGGCAGCAGCAGAGCTCTGGGAGCGCACCTCTTATCCCATCAGCTCCAGAACCAGAAGTCACATAGAAACATAGTAATTAAGGCTGAAGAAAGAGGTTAGTCCATTGAGTTCAACCTATCTAACTTGTTGCTACTGACTTCAGTAATTCATATCTATAGGATTCCCTTAGTGGCCAAAAATGCATCCATTCATTAACAGTAGTTGCTGTAATCACCCCCACCGGCAAAGAGTTAGAGAATTGTTCTACTCTAATGGTGAAGAATCCTCTTCTTAATTCAGTACGGAATTTTTTCTCAACCTCCATTTCTCCAGTGAAAACCTATTCAGCCTGGTTAACATATGTTTGTATTTTAGTGATTTGAGACATTTTACTAGCTTAGTCGCCCTTCTCTGTACCTGTTCCAATTAATTGATGTCCTTTTTAGGGTGCGGTGCCCAGAATTGAACACAATATTCCAAGTGTGGTCTCACCAATGCCTTGCAAATAGGCACTATCACATTGGCATTGAATACATCCCCCTTTTAATGCATGCCAGTGTCTGATTTGCTTTTGCTGCTGCACTTGAGTAGTGTGCACTATTACCCAATTTTTCATCTATGATGACCCCCAAGTCCTTCTCTACAGCAGAATTTCCTGTAATAACTCCATTTAGCCTATAAGTAGCTTGTTCATTTTTGTTCCCATAATGAATTACTTTACATTTTTAACTTTAAACTGCAATTTTCACCTTTCCACCCACCTTTCCAGTTTATATAAGTCACTTTGTAGTGTTTCCACATCCTCTCCTGATTTAATTTCTGGTACTTGTGTATTATCTTGGCACCCGTGTATTATGTAACATGTATTACGCGTCCCCTCTCACGGGGCTCGCTGCGCTCCACACGCTTTGGGCTCGGTGGCTCGCCACACTATATAAAAATAACTCCATGCCAATGTGAATAGTGGGGGTATGAAAAGGTCGGTCGGATGCGTACCGATGCACTCGCCATGCTTCGGGTTGACGTGGAATTTGGGGGGCCAAAATAAATGATATTATTTGTCATTTTACCATTTAATGGCATTATTCTAGGTTCCATGAGAACCGATATCTCATTGCATTGCATGCCATACAATAATGCCATGCGATGCGATTTTTTATCGCATCCTATCTTTTTAATGGATTCACTGACACAGAGCAGTGAATACATTATATAGGAAAATCGCATCGCATCGCATGCCATACAATATGGCATGCAATGCGATGCGATGCGATTTCACTAACCTTAATAGCCCTCTACTCAAATGGAGTAGTGGGCGCCGTGATAATACACAAGTACCTAATTTCCTTACTCAATTTCGTGTCATCCACAAATATTGCAATTTTACTTACTATGTCACTTCCAATATCATAAATGAATATATTAAACAGGGTGGGTCACAATATTGAACCTTGCGGGACTCCACTTTTGACCTTACCCCAAATGGGTGCAATCAGTTTTTAATCCAATTACAAATTTTATCTCCTAACCCTAATATACCTAGTTTCATTAATAACCTTTTATGATGCACTGTATCAAAAGCTTTAGCAAAATCAAGCAGTATTACATCAAGAGATTTCCCTAAGTCCAGCCCCTACTGACTTTATCATAGAAGCTAATTAAATGAGTCTGACATAATCTATTTTTGATGAACCCATGCTGAGCATTACTTATCACTTTCTTCTGTTCTAAGAAATTTTGGATAATATCTCTTATTATTCCTTCTAATATTTTCTTCAAAATGGATGTAAGGCTGACTGGTATATAATTTTCAGCATTAGTTTGGCTACCTTTCTTTTATATTGGTACTACGTTAGCTATGCGCCAGTCCCTTGGTACTGTCCCCGAGTTGATTGATTCCTAAAATATCAGATATAATGGTAGTGCTATGATAGAACTCAATTATTTTAGTATCCTAGGGTGTATTTTGTCAGGGCCAGGATAATTATTTACTTTCTGTAATCTATTTTTGAATTTTCCTCATACAGTTTGGGAGCAATCAAGAGCCGAGCATTTAATCTGTGGGAGATCTTCTAGTGATTCTTCCCTTGTGAAAACCGAAGCACAGAATTCATTGAATAACTCCGCTTTCTCTTTTCCTTCTATTACCAGGGTACCCTGCTTATTTTTAGTGGGCTAATAATTTCCTTCCTTAACCGTTTCCCATTTATACTGTATAACTGTAGAATTTTTGGGGATTAGATTTGCTATCTGCGGCTATTTTACATTCCGTCTCTAATTAAGCCACCTTGATTGTAATTTTACATTTCTTATTACATTCTTAATATGCGGCAAATGATTTGGGTGTCCCATTTTGTTTAAACGCTTTGAATGCCTCCCTTTTTAGCTATTTCAAATTTGACTTTGCTGTTAAGCCACATACTGTAGGTTTCCCTTTGACATTTGTTCTTTTATTTACCCAGCAGTAATTTTTTTAAGTTTGCCACCTTTTAGTAGTATCCATACCTGTAAATAATTCCTTCCAGTTTATATACTTTAAGGACTCCTCAAACTTACCAAAGTTTGCTTTTCTGAAATTTAAGGACATAGTTACTCCAATATAATTATCTTTGTTAAAATTTAAATAAAATGTGATCATATTCTGATCACATGCTACATCTAAACTAAGTGGTCAGCTGATACAAATAATTAATTGATATATGATACAGTAATAGCAATCATAAAAGTTTAAATGCTACTTTAAAAAAAGCAGAGATGACAATAATAATGCTTAACAATAGTGGAGGATGATCTTTGTAGTCATTGAAGAGAGCATCTGTGGGGACTACCAATTTACTTCAGCAAAGTCATCATGTTTGCAAAATTGTAAGCACTGAGAGCTAGAAAGGTCAGTGTGAGACTAGAAAAGGGGTGGGCATTAAGCCACCCTACAGCTGTTGATGAACTACACATCCCAGATTGCCTTAGTTTTGCTATTTGGCCTTGCTGAAACTGATGCAAGGCATGTTGGGATGTGTAGTTCATCAACAGCTGGAGGGCCGCTTATTGCCCACCTAGATCATATTAGAGACTGGACAGATAATCTGTGCATCATACTGGGTGGGACCATGAGATTGTACTTCAAAATTGCAATACTTGGCATAGTGTGTATTCAGGAGTAGAAGATGCTGCGAGTGATTGACATGAATCATGCATGTAAGGTACAGTAGGTGCTACCTATAAGATTACATCATTTTTTATAGTATTTGTTTTTTTTGATAGATTTCCAAATTTTAAAAAAATTATATTTTCTCCATTTTGCACATTATACTCATGCTATAGACTTTGTAGTGGACATAGAAGAATTATGCCTTTTTAGGAGCTGTATTTAGCAATTTTTAATTTATGTGGCAGGTCTGTTTTTTTGCGGGGGGGGGGGGGGTTCTGCATTTTGAGATAATAGTACTATGTACAGAGGGGCAGTGGCACCATGTACTGTGTGGCAGAACCTTCAGGCACAGTTAAAAAAAAAAAGTGCCAGTGTGCCTATAAGTGCTTGAGTCCTAGCAATGTGTAATAAAATAAAAATAAACAAAATTCCAGGTCAGGTTTGTACCCGCGAAGCAGGCCTCAGACAATATGCGAAGAGCCTTCAATGTAATGGAATCCTGTAAAGTCCGCCGGTGTCCTCTCCTACTCCTCTCCCTTGATCCCGAGAAAGCTTTTTGATAGACTACACTGAAAGTATCTTCAAATGACTCTTAAACATTCTGACATCTGGGAGAGCATATTGGACTCCATATTAAAGCTAGAATTGCTGTCATAGGGTGTTTATCTTCTAGGTTTGACATTACTAATGGCACCAGGCAAGGATGTCCTCTTTACCCCCTTGTCTTTGCTTTAGCCTTTGGCTGAGAAAATTCGCTTGTCGGCTAGTATTGTAGGTCCTATTATTGGTGGTACTTCTCACAAAATAAGCCTTTTGCCGACAATGTTTTGTTGTTTCTTCTGCAGCCCACATTATCTCTACCACACCTCCTCTCTGTTTTGGATGAATATTCCAGAATCTTCTACTGTACAGTAAGTTGAATACTTCTTAAATGCCTTTTCATGTCTTCTGGTCTTGCCCAAAGCTGCTGCCTCTATAGTCAGTTGTATTTATGCTTATTAATGAGGTGCTGATGGAAGATGTCCGTGTCGATCCTGTAATAGCTCTTCTTCATTATCACCCCAGATTACAATCTACCCACAGAAGCAGCTATAGCTCAACTGTGGAAGATGGCATTACTTCCTAGTCTTTCTACTATTATTCACAAGATCCAAAAACACTACCTTTATGAAACATCTGATTGTACATACTTCACTTCGGCCTTGTCCCCGGTCCGGGAGCAGTTTAAATGGGGTGAGTACATGGAGAAGTAGGGACATTCCTTTTTTAATAGCACATCTCCCGCTTTAGACTCATAATTTTAGATTATGCTCTCTTATGCACGCATCCGGTACTGCTCTTCTTCCCCTGTTTCTGACCCTTTCTGTCACCTGCGCTGACAGGTGCACCACTGTGCCACTGTGGTCGGATGCTGGTGCCCAGGCTGTCAGGGGAATCACTGCACTTCGGCCAGGTCCAGCAACTGTACAGGACTAACCGGCAGTGTCCGGCTGGAGTGTATCACTTCCGCCCAGCAGCATCGTCTTATGCCTGTGACCACCCAGCGATTGCCGGGGAGACAGTGGACACCAGGCAGCACTCCCTCAACCACCAGCCGCAATCAGGACCAGGGGGATGGTGCACAAGGCGGCAGCTGATTGGCCATCTCATCCTTTTTAAGGGATCATCCCCACCGATGATATTGCCACGCTGTGGTAGTCACTTGCCCTCCAGCAGGCTCCTGTCTTTCTCAGCCAGTTCCTGTCTTTTCCAGCCAGTTCCTGTTTTTTTCCAGCCAGCTTCTGTAATTCTGCAGCTTCTGGATTCCTCTGGTGCTGTTCCTGGTGTCAGGTCGCGTAAGTGCTCCTTTGAAACCTGGTTCTTTCTTTATTATTATTCTAATTGTTCAAATTGTTATGTGTATTTCCTCCAGGTAGGTCCTTTCAGTTAGTTCTCCTTTTGACCTTGCACCTCTGAAGATTGCTGATCCCTTGTCTCCTCATAAGACCTGGTTGTCACGGAGTTGGGGCGGACCTAATTCGCTCCTTCAAAAGTGGAGATTATAGGTGAAGTCTTAGCTTCAAGCACTTTACTGACTATTGGTTTTATGGATACCTATGTGTTTTATTAGTACCTATGTGTTTTATTAGTTGTATTTTATACCCCTCTTACACCAAAAATCCCGAATCCGACCTGGCATTTGGAAGAAGGATCCAAGCGGGGTCGGATCTGGGATTTACATCGTTTACACTGCGGTGCCCACCCGCAGTGTAGACAGAGGTGGAGCTTGGAGATCATCTCCAAGATCCCCGCTGGAAACACCGATCGCCGTGCTGGGGGCAGCCCAGCACCAAGGTAGGCTGCTGGGCTGCCCCCAGCCCCCGTGCACCCTCACAGCCATTGTCTGGGAGGTGAATGGATGCCGCACACAGGCATCCATTCACCTCCTCTGCTGCTGCCACTGCTGTCTGCAGAGTAAAGCAGAAAGCAACGAAGGCTGCCTGTGCCCCCCCGTCCAACCTGCGGATGCTGCAGTCCGCAGGTTGCAAGTCCCCCATCGATGTGAATGGGAACCGGGTCAGATGACCCGTCGTACCAATTTACACCGCCCTCTACCCAGGTCCTAGCCGTGTTCTACCCAGGTCAGGACCTGGGTAGAAGTCCTGTGTAAAGGGACACGGCGTGTCCCATTTACACCACTGCTGACCTGGGTCTGACCCGCCGAAGACCCAGTGTTTTGCGGTGGTGTAAAAGGGGTGTAAGTTAAATATGTCCATTTTACATACATTTGTTTCAGGCATTTTCTTACTCCTTTGGACAAAAACCTGTAAGTCACTGGAGGTATAAGAAAGAGAGAAGTGCCCAGGATAATAGGAACTTACACCAAAGAAACCTTTATGAGCAGAATATCACCATAGTTATTGTGAGTATGGTACTTCACCTACATTTGTTATCCTCATAATTTTATAAATGTGTTGTATGCTTGCAGATACAAGAGGGGTGGTTATAAATATCTTTATATGTACATGCCATTGTGAGGGGGGTAAGCCTTCCTACTGTAAATTTATATATTAGCATTTATGCAATAAGCAAGTTCACTACTTACTAAATACATTTTTCATCTCATCCCTTCTCATTGGGACTATTGAAAAAACAGGGACCTTGAGAGAGGAGTAAAACTAAAATACCTCAATTAGCTAAGTATCGCCATTCACTATGTGAAAGGGATCTGGATGGAGTGGCAAGAAAGTTCACAGTGAACTGTAAATCTCCAGCAAGATGTAAGGGTACTTGTGTAATATCTGGGCGCCCAATTTTTTCATTGCATCGCATCGCATCTCATCGCATTGCATGCAATATAGTGGCATACAATTCATGCGATGCGATTTTTCATTGTAAAGACCCAATTTTTAATTGTATAGTCACCCATGGGTGATTTCATACCCCCACTATCCAACTACGCATGGAGTTGATTTTATATAGCGTGGCGAGTGCAGCAAGCCCCGTGAGGGGACGCAGAATACATGTAAATCTGCGTCCCCTCGCTTCGCTCGCCATGCTTCGGGCTCGGTGGCTCGCTGCGCTCGCCACACTATATAGCATCAACTCCATGCGTAGTTGGATAGTGGGGGTATGAAATCACCCATGGGTGACTATACAATTAAAAATCTGGTCTTTACAATGAAAAATTGCATCGCATCGCATGCCTTAAGTCTGGGGTAGCCAACCCTAGTCCTCGAGAGCTACCAACAGTGCATGTTTTGCAGGTCTCCTCACAGAATCACAAGTGAGCTAATTAGCTCCATCTGTGGATCTTTTAAAATGTGTCAGTGATTAATGAGTGCAGCTGTGCAGCAGCTAGGTTGTCTGGAAAATGTGCACTGTTGGTAGCTCTCGAGGGCTAGGGTTGGCTACCACTGCCTTAAGTAGTGGCATGCAATGATAAATCTGGGCGCCCAGATAATACACAAGTACCGATGTAAGATTATAGACAACGATAATTATTAAATTTTTACATGTGGATGATATATATGTGTGTTTATGCTGTGGGTATTTATTTATTATAAGTATTTTATAAAGCACACACATATTCTGCAGCGCTTTATAGAGAATAGTTGAACATTCACATCACTCCCTGCCCCAGTGGAGCTTACAATATATATTTTTCTGAAAAGGTGGAATTAAGTGTGGCACTCCTACGATTCTGCTGCCTGTATTTCCAAACCCGTGGATCAATCCCTATTGATCCAAAAAATGTGTAGGCAAAAAAGAAAGGGGTGGGGTTCTGGAAAAAGTGGCGCTGAATGGATAGTGTATCTGTACTTATCTTTACGTGAAGGTTCTTCTGGTCGATGGTATTTTCACTTGAGAGTTCGTCTCCAGAGCAATAGAGATAGGAAAAGATAAGATTTGAGAAATAGAACGATATGATGGTCTATTTTTTCACTGAAGGGTTAATCAAGAAAATGTCCAGTGTCAGCAAGGGGGCGTACCTTACTTACACTGGAATAATGTAAATTACACATATAATGGTATCTTTTTAGATGATGGGTGCGTACCCGTACTCACGGCGTATTAGGTGTTGACACTCCTCAAAAGGTTTCTCCTCAAAAGGGCCATACTCGTTCAAAGTGCCTGGCAGGAGGAAGGTGCCTTTCTATCTGAAAAGTGTTTGGGGTGATGGTTGGAGAGAATGTAAGATCCTACTATTTGACATCTGGGTGTATACCGGTACTACCCCGTGGATCAGGACCCCATCTTCTTACCTCCCTCATTACACATAGGAGTGAAAAGTGAAAGACACATTTTATTTATATAATTTTTAAATTTTGTTGTGTTTTTATGTAAATAATTTTTTTTTATGACAAAAGAATTGCACACTTTCTTTGAACGAGGATATCCAAAAGAAACCTTTTGAGGAGTGTCAACACCTAATACGCCGTGAGTACGGGTACGCACCCATCATCTAAAAAGATACCATTATATGTGTAATTTACATTATTCCAGTGTAAGTAAGGTACGCCCCCTTGCTGACACTGGACATTTTCTTAATTAACCCTTCAGTGAAAAAATAGACCATCATATCGTTCTATTTCTCAAATCTTATCTTTTCATATCTCTATTGCTCTGGAGACGAACTCTCAAGTGAAAATACCATCGACCAGAAGAACCTTCACGTAAAGATAAGTACAGATACACTATCCATTCAGCGCCACTTTTTCCAGAACCCCACCCCTTACAATATATATGTACACATGTACACACACACACACAGATTCTAGGGTTACATTTGTTAGGAGCCAATTAACTTACCAGTATATATTTTGAATGTGGGAGGAAACCGGAGTACCCGGAGGAAACCCACACAAGCACGGGGAGAATATACAAACTCATTACCTCAGTGCTGTGAGGCAGTAATGCTAACCATTACACCGTCCATGCTGCCCCCCAGCATATGGTTATGTACAGGGCCACCAGAGGGGGAAGGGAGTGGTTACTACTTACCCAGGCCCATGCTTGTTGGAGGGGCCCAGCGGAGGACCTGGTCTGACCCCCTTTCCCCTCCGTCCCTCCCAGGCAGCAGCAGAACACACCTCTACAGCATGTGCTGTACTGACAGTATCTCACTCACAGCGTGAGAGCTCATGCTGAGCTTGCTGTCAGCGCAGCACATGCTGTAGGTGTGTGCTGTTGCTGAGGAGGGTACACTATAACTGCCCCCCTCGACTTTAGAGTGTTTTTACACCCCCTGGTCACACCTCCTGCAATTAGGCCACACCCACAAAATTTTACCGGGGCCCGGCATAGCTCTCGGCTGTCCTGGTTATGTATATGTACGAGGGTGGATCAATAAGTACCTGTGTTTGAAGACAGGTGGAATTGCTGAGGAAGGTTGGTATTACTATTGTGTACTACTATCTTTCAAACAACACCATACCAAATACCATTGAGATGTCTAGAGCCAATCAGGGCTGAGTGCTTCTATAGCACTATGACAGCAGGATTTCCCATTGTCACTAGTGCGAGTGAAGCCATCTCATTCTGCAGTCAGTGTGAGAAGAGCCTCGCTGTCAGAGCGAGGGAGGTGCAGGGGAGATCCATAACTAAATTGTACTTACATGCAATTTCCCTGATGAGAAAAGGTAATATCAATATGTGAATGAATAAGTTTATCTATCCCTCATGCCTGTAGTTATAGCCTTTTTTTCACCAATGTCACCACAAATGTGAATTGCAGAACATACATTTTTGATATTGTATGGTAAGAAATTTATAATGCATAAACATTTTGTATTTTCATGTCAAATTACCAAAGGAATAATAACATATACAGTATGTGCCTATGCACATCCTTGCTGGCGGGTCGCCAGAACGTACGCGCTGGCGACCCGCCAGCAGCCTCGCCAGCGAGGAGACTGAGACGCGCGTGCGTCTCAGTCTCCGTCGCTAGCGTGGCGGAAACCCTGTCCGTCTCCGCCTCAGGGAGACGGACGGGGTTAGGGGGGGGGTTAGGGGGGATGCGGGCAGGCGGCGGGGACCCCGGGTTACCGCCGGCAAGCCGGCGGGGACCCGGGGAAACGTTTGGAAGCGCCGTCGGAAGGGGGCGTGCGCGCGCGTCCCCTTCTCACGATCGCCATGGCGCTGGCGGGGGATGGCGGCTGGCGACGCCAGCGCCATCCCCTGCAAAGATGGGAACAGACCCATCTGTAGTATAACATTTATACTGAGAAATATACTTTTTTTAAAATCTAAATACAGTAGATGTTAACAATGTAATATATATATATATATATATATATATATATATAAACACAAACACACACACACACACACACACATTATATCTGTAACCCCTTTTATCTTTTACTATGTAAAGGGTACAACTAAGTAACTAAGTGCCTCCACCCAAACTTTATTTAGTTAGTGTCGTCTGGGAAACACTCATCTAATTAAGTATCTGCCTATCCTATAATGTTACTCCCTAATCAACTTGGCTAACCCGTCAATAGAATAAGTAAGTTTAATACAATTTATATTTATCAATACATAAGCATACAGGAACATATCAATAATAACATACAATACATTTTCATGCTTACAATACAGTACCCTCTAATCCTCCCAAATCCTATACAGAAATACTTGCATGCATTACAAAAAAACACCTTAGCTGGCCAGCATTAAAGGAATAATATATGCGCATGTTGGGGCCCAAATGTAAGCATACAGTTCAGTCTTGCTTTGAACTAATGAAAGTGTATTTATCTGAATGTAGTAGTTGAAAAGTATTAGTATTGGATACTAATGTATGTATCCAATCTAATCAAACCTTTTCTCTGTCTCTGAGAGTTCTTTCATATACAATGTTTCCAGTTACTTAAATCTGGCTGTCTGTCCAGACTTTGAGTGAAATGTGAGGGTAAGACAAGCTGTCTTTTTTGTGAGTGTGAATTAGTCTTATCTCACCCTATGTCTGCTGGCTCCTTAACTCTTTCTCTGCTGCACTTGAGTGGGATATGATGATGTTTTATATTTGCGGCTCAGCGGCTCCTCCTTTGCTGGCTGGGCGGTGCTGCTGCTGTGATGATGTGAGTACCTCCTGTTTTAGTGGCTCAGCAGAGGCTCGGTGACCTGATACTCCCTCCGGGCTTTGGCAGAGCAATACTGTCAGTCACCGCTCCGCCTCCTCTGTCTTCCCCAACTTGTAGCACTAGGCCGCAGTCCTCCTGCCTGCACCAGATGATAGATGGTGCAGCTTGCGTTTTAGTTGGACAGGGAGCGGGGTGCTCTGCTAAGTAGAAACTCCTTCCTGGCTCACTTCCCCTGCCACATAGTATAGCGCCTAAATATCTACAACTCTCAATGTTCACAGCTATGCGGCATCAGAGAAGGTAAGCGCTGGATAAGGGAGACTGTCAGTCTAAAACCAGCAGCGTTTCTGGCAGCCCTTCACAGAGTCAGCTGACTGGTCAACTGCCTGATCAACTGACTGGCTCAAGGACAGTCCTTGTTCTCACTGATTGACAGCCTAAGGAGTCTCATGGGGCTCTGGAAATTTCCAGTGCTGTGCTCATTGCTCTACAAGTCTTTAAGCCAGCATGCCAGTATACCATACATATAATACATGTACACCATTAAATATATTCTATATACGTAAATACATATACATCACTTCAATAAATATATTAACACTACAATTTCATATCTATACATGTATAACCTAATGTAGGGTTACATTCTCTTCCCCTGGCGGTCTAACTAATTCATCAGCTTAGATCGCCATATTCTCCTATGTACATACATATAGCCGATTGAAAATATGGCCAAGTACACATGGCAGGATAAACTATTTAGGGTACTATACTAGGTTCTCCCATTCTATCATAAGTGAGAATAGAAGGGGGCCCACATGTCCTTTTTGGCCTTCCAGCATATTGTACATCACCTTCCTCATTACACACTTCACTACCCTCTTGAGAGCTATTAGTGCTATTTATGTTGGAATCGTCATACGTCTCAATTTCTGCCCTACTTAGAGGTTCATAACTCCCTTCATCTTCCCTCTGTTTATCCTGGTTACTTCTACCACACTCAAGTTTAGGAGTATTCTTATCTGCATCTTTATAATATCCCCCTGGACTCTCAATGTCGTCTCCTTCTAATTCATTTAAATCGGGCAGCTTATTAACTTCAGTGACCCTGTCTTTATTTCCCTCCACTATACCAGTGCTAGGACTTTCAGTAAGGTTTTCCAATCGTATTTCTTGACCTATTGGTAACAAATGCTGCCTATGGTATGTTAACACAACTCCCTCCCCTGACTCTGGCTTGATCTTATACACAGGCAGATCACGAAACTTTTCAATTATTACAAAAGGATCCTCCCTCCACCTGTTAGAGATTTTAACCCGTTTAGGTATCCCAAATTTCCTCAACAGCACTCGGTCACCAGGGGCAAGTTCTTGTTCCCGAACTTTCCTATCGTATATTCTCTTGTTTTTCTGCCCTAGCTTTTCTGCTGCTTTAGTCGCAATGTCGTAGGCTCCCTGTAGTTCTTCTCTTAATCTTTCTACATATTTGCTGTGGGATACCGAGGAGATATGACTATTTGGCACCCCCATACAAATGTCTATTGGGAGCCTAGCCTCTCTCCCGAACATTAAGAAATAGGGAGAATATCCAGTGGATTCGTTTAGGGTACAATTATAAGCATGGACCAATCTGTCAAGGTGTCTTTTCCAGCTCCGCTTATCCAAAGGACTCAAGGTTCCTAACATATTTAGCAATGTCCGGTTAAATCGTTCAGGCTGAGGGTCCCCTTGAGGGTGGTAGGGAGTGGTTTTAGATTTTACTATTCCACATAGGGAACAGAGCTCCTTAATTAAACGACTTTCGAACTCTCTGCCTTGATCAGAGTGTAATCTATTAGGTAACCCATAATGAATGAAAAATTTACTCCACAAAGTGTTTGCCACCGTCAGTGCCTTTTGATTGGGAGTCACATATGCTTGCGCATATCTGGTAAAGTGATCTGTTACTACTAATATGTGACACTTTTTTCCATCTCCTACATCCAGCGTTAAAAAATCCATACAAACTACATCCATAGGACCATGACTTTTGAAGGATACTAAAGGTGCGTATTGAGTGGCCACCGTCTTCCTCACTACACAATTCCCACAAGTTTGGCAATAGTTTTCTACCTCTCGTCTCATTCTGGGCCAGTAAAACCTATGAGCTATTAAACCCATTGTTTTCTCAAACCCCAAATGTCCATGATCATCATGTAAAGCTTTTAATGTTGTCTTTCTATGGATTTCAGGCAAGACAATTTGGTATATAGGCTTTCCATCCTTCTGTTTTGTAATTCGGTACAATATTCCATTCCTAATTTGTAACAGCTTCCTTTGCTTTTTTAAGATCTTTGCTTTTTCAGTAACCAATGGCACCTGCGGATTCCACTTCCCTCGTTGCACCAGGTAGTATACATCTTTAATGTCTTTATCAGATAATTGGTCTTTCTTCATTTGTGTATATTTAATTTTAGGCAGTCCTTCTAGCTCTATACTACCCAACCAGCAATAAGACAGGGGTAATGCATCAGAAGTAACTCCCAAAGCACTTATGCGTTCCCCTGTTAAAGATTCTTTTATTTGCATTTGATGACACATCCCTTTCACATCTCCCATAGGAACTTCAATCCACTCTTCTTCTTTCTCATTCTCCTGAGCCTTTTGACCAGGTATCCTAGATAAGGCATCGGCATCTATGTTGCTTACCCCTGGGCGGTACTTCAAAGAGAAATTGTATAAAGCTAATGCAGCTAGCCATCGATGTCCTGTCGCATCCAGTTTAGCAGTAGTGAGAATGTAGGTTAAGAGGTTGTTATCCGTGTGTATTTCAAAATTCACCCCATATAAGTAGTCGTGAAATTTCTCTACAACGCACCACTTCAAAGCCAGAAATTCTAATTTGTGAGTAGGGTAATTTCTCTAACTACCAGTCAGACCTCTACTTGAAAAGGATACCGGTTTTAATTCTTTGGTAGCTGAGTGACGCTGATATAGCACTCCCCCTATCCCTTCTTGAGAGGCATCTATATGAAGTATATATGGGATAGTTGGGTCAGCATAGGCTAACACTGGAGCGTTGGTCAATTTTTCTTTTAACATTAGGAAAGCAGTCTCACATTTATGATCCCACCTTTCACCAAATAACTCATCCGGCTTGTACCATTTTTTATGGGCAACAATGGTCCGAGTCTTAGCTTTCTTCTGGTTTGGGGGAGGGTACCCCTGTGTTAGGTCTGTCAAGGGTTTTGCAACCTGAGAATAGTTGGAGACAAATCTTCTATAATACCCACAAAACCCTAAAAAAGATCTTAGCTCTTTGAGTTTTGTGGGCCTAGGCCAGGTTTTGACAGCCTCTACTTTGGACGGATCAGTAGCTATCCCTTCTCTGCTTACAATGTGTCCAAGATATTTCACTGAGGATCTGCAAAGGATACATTTGTCTAAGGATAATTTCAAACCTCCTTCAATGAGCCTGTCTATGACTTTCAGGAGACGGCTATTATGCTCAGAAAGTGTGGTGCCAAAGACAATTATGTCGTCGAGGTATACTAATACTTCCCTATAATTCATATCCCCAATGGTTTTTTCCATGGTCCGCTGGAATGTGGCTGGGGCTCCCTTGATTCCCTGTGGCATCTTCAAAAACTCGAAGAACCCCAGGGGACAAATGAAAGCGGTCTTTTCTTGATCTTCACGTCTCATGGGGATCTGATAGAAGCCATTGCGCAGATCAAGGACTGAAAACCAATTACTCCCCTGTAAACAATCCAGAGCTTCATCTATTCGGGGCACAGTGTATTGGTCGGGTATTGTTTGGGCATTCAGGGTTCTGTAGTCTACGCACATTCTAATTTTCCCGGTTTTCTTTCTAGCAATCACTATAGGTGATGCATATTGACTTCGGGATTCTATGATCATCTGATTTTCTAATAACCCCTTTAAATGTAATCTGACATCTTCGAAATCCGCAGGAGCAATTCTGCGAGAACGCTCTCGAAAAGGACTATTATCCGTAAGATTTATCTGATGTTCCACTCCTTTTGCAACTCCTAAGTCCCATTCTCCCGTGGAAAATGCCGGCCCCTTAGATTCTAAAGCCTCTATCAATGTTTCTTTTTCCTCATTTGAAATATCACTTCCTCGAAAACACAATTCAAATTTGTTCTCTGACTTGACTCCTTTTCCCGCCGCCTCTACATTAAAAGAATAGCTTAGATTTGAAATTTTCTCTTTTTCTTCCAAACACCATTCAGATAAACTCTGGTATAATTGGGTGTTAGTCCCTACGATTATAGGCAATTCATTATTTTCCCCTTTTATCTCAGGACAGATCAATGCAACAAAGGGGATCTGCAATGAGTCTCTATCGCCCTTTTTGAACTCTAAGACCACCTCCACATAGCCCAAATAAGGGTACTTATCCACACTCAATCCCCATATAACCAATCCACTAATAGGCTGTATGGGTATGTCCGGTATATTTTTATGGTACCAGGGTTCAAAAATAATGGATACCTGAGAGCCACTGTCCAACAATACATTACACTCTCGCCCATTTATGTTAGCCGATACAAGGGGAACTGGTCCCATGAGTCCCTCTGGGATCATCCTACCATTCCACCATGATCTCCCCATTGCTGTATTTTCCACTTCTAGGGGGACTGAGAGGGGCTCACAGTCCTCCCTTACTTGTTTCCCTGTCCTTGTTCAGGGTTGCTGTCCCCATTGGGATCGGTACTAGTATTATTACTCCTGTTCACAGGTCGATTGCTAGTGCACTCAAAAGCCCTGTGTCCCAATTTGCCACATTTAAAGCATCCTCTATTGGCATTATTGAATCCTCTTCCCATGCCTCTAACGGTCATGTTGGAATTGAACCTATGTGTGCTGTTAACAGGTCGCACAGTACTATTTTGAGCAGCTATGACTTGTTCTATTTTTTATTTTGCTCCTCCATCATTTTTAATATTTTATCTTCAAATGCATTTGTCTCAACTGTTGGCAGTATCACTTTTACCTTTTTCACAGTTTTTTCCCTCATCTCTATTAGTACTTCCTCTTGCTTAATTTCTTTTAATAGCTCATTGAAAGTAGGGGAGGGTTCTTTTAACCCAGAGCACCTTAACTTCTGTGCTACATAATCAGTCGTCAAAGCTCCTCGCAATAATTGCTTTATCCTGCTCTTATCCACATCTCCTTTCGGGATACCTCCTTTCTCAACTATTTTGTACAATAGTTTGTCTAGCCTTATTATGTAGGTGCTCAGCTTTTCACCTGTTTCTTGAAAAGTGTGATGGAGTCGGGATAATAACTCCCCTACGTCTTCTAATGTGCCGTAAGCATAATCTAATGCTTCAAGATATGTCTCTAGGGTAGCTTGAGGATTACTCCTCCTAGCAGCCTGAATGACCCCCATTGCTGGCCCTCGTAGGCTTTCTACCACTCTCTGCCTTTTAATTTTATCTGGACACTGCCACTCTTCTGCTTGTTGCACAGCTGCCTCCCTCCAGGCCTCATACGTTTCCTCTCCTACTGGCACAGGAGTTATCCCTGAAAAAATCCTCAATCTCCTATAACTTCCTTCGTAGTGCCATCGTTCCAGTTGTGACACTACTCTATCTATTATGGTCTCAAATTGACCTCCCCCTATGTTAGTACTTCGAGCAGTGTCTTCTCTCTCATCATCACCAGTATCTTCTAATGCTGGCATAGAAGCACTGGCAGCTCCCTCATCAGGGGCTATTGGCCACATGATGTGCCATCGTCTCCCAGTCTCTTTATCAGCAACAATCATTACAGGAATCAAATTACTGTCCAAATCTTCCTCAGTTTCTAATAAATAAGCGACAATCCTTCCCAAGTCTCCTCTCCATCTATCTATTATCTTTGGTCTAAGTATCCCATACAATTTGTTTACCTGCTCTACTACATCTTTATCTACAAATTCTGCAAAATTTCCTCCTACGGCCAAACATCGCTTGGTATGCCTCCCTTTCTTTAAACACCACTCATAGATATCTTTCCCAGATAAGGCTTCTTCCATGTGTCCTTCCATCTCAGCAGTGCCTCCACTTTGTAACCCCTTTTATCTTTTACTATGTAAAGGGTACAACTAAGTAACTAAGTGCCTCCAACCAAACTTTATTTAGTTAGTGTCGTCTGGGAAACACTCATCTAATTAAGTATCTGCCTATCCTATAATGTTACTCCCTAATCAACTTGGCTAACCCGTCAATAGAATAAGTAAGTTTAATACAATTTATATTTATCAATACATAAGCATACAGGAACATATCAATAATAACATACAATACATTTTCATGCTTACAATACAGTACCCTCTAATCCTCCCAAATCCTATACAGAAATACTTGCATGCATTACAAAAAAACACCTTAGCTGGCCAGCATTAAAGGAATAATATATGCGCATGTTGGGGCCCAAATGTAAGCATACAGTTCAGTCTTGCTTTGAACTAATGAAAGTGTATTTATCTGAATGTAGTAGTTGAAAAGTATTAGTATTGGATACTAATGTATGTATCCAATCTAATCAAACCTTTTCTCTGTCTCTGAGAGTTCTTTCATATACAATGTTTCCAGTTACTTAAATCTGGCTGTCTGTCCAGACTTTGAGTGAAATGTGAGGGTAAGACAAGCTGTCTTTTTTGTGAGTGTGAATTAGTCTTATCTCACCCTATGTCTGCTGGCTCCTTAACTCTTTCTCTGCTGCACTTGAGTGGGATATGATGATGTTTTATATTTGCGGCTCAGCGGCTCCTCCTTTGCTGGCTGGGCGGTGCTGCTGCTGTGATGATGTGAGTACCTCCTGTTTTAGTGGCTCAGCAGAGGCTCGGTGACCTGATACTCCCTCCGGGCTTTGGCAGAGCAATACTGTCAGTCACCGCTCCGCCTCCTCTGTCTTCCCCAACTTGTAGCACTAGGCCGCAGTCCTCCTGCCTGCACCAGATGATAGATGGTGCAGCTTGCGTTTTAGTTGGACAGGGAGCGGGGTGCTCTGCTAAGTAGTAACTCCTTCCTGGCTCACTTCCCCTGCCACATAGTATAGCGCCTAAATATCTACAACTCTCAATGTTCACAGCTATGCGGCATCAGAGAAGGTAAGCGCTGGATAAGGGAGACTGTCAGTCTAAAACCAGCAGCGTTTCTGGCAGCCCTTCACAGAGTCAGCTGACTGGTCAACTGCCTGATCAACTGACTGGCTCAAGGACAGTCCTTGTTCTCACTGATTGACAGCCTAAGGAGTCTCATGGGGCTCTTGAAATTTCCAGTGCTGTGCTCATTGCTCTACAAGTCTTTAAGCCAGCATGCCAGTATACCATACATATAATACATGTACACCATTAAATATATTCTATATACGTAAATACATATACATCACTTCAATAAATATATTAACACTACAATTTCATATCTATACATGTATAACCTAATGTAGGGTTACATATCTATATCTATATATACATATATAGATCTATATATATATATATATATATATATATATATATATATATATATAATATATATAGTGTTACACTTTCCCTAATTGGTATGATGAATAGTCCTCTGGCTAAAATAATTATTTGCAGGTGGATTTATCAAAAGCTGTGCCAAGCACTTCAGATTCCGGGAATGGCACCGCTGTCTTAATCTTCAACCTGTAATCATCCTCATCTGTCACGTTTGATAGCTAATATTATAATAGATTGCTATTCTACTGGAAACAAGTTTCTGTCTTGCTGTAGTGAAAATACATGCATGTCATTTACAATAGTTGCATATCTTACTGTATATCATGCCATACTTTCTCTATATTGTATCCAAAATGTTAAAATGGTTACTGTGTTTAAATAAATGTTTCCATGGGAATAATCTCCAAGATGGATTTGAGCAGAGCTGTTAAGTTTTTTTTTTTACTTTTCATGAAATAGGTTTTATTTTACAGTCACCTGTGAGTGCCTTTATTTCTTTTTTTTTTTCCTTCTTTAATTTTAATTTATTCAATATGTACAGATAGACCTTTACACATTTGCATGACAAACATATTACATACAAAAAAACATTACATACATTTAAAATGGAACATTCTTTCATTTTTATTTAGCAGTGTTTAAGATGGTGCTTTCTACCATTACCCCATTCTCATACCTAAAAGAGCCCCAAGGCATACCTCCCAACAGTCCCTATTTTAGCGGGACAGTCCCAATTATTAGGGCATGTCCTGCTGTCCCACCTGCGGGCTGCAGTGTCCCGCGGTGAGGGGGGGCTGTTGCGAGTCCCCCCTGTCGGCTGCTAAGCAGCGGGGAATAAATGCTGTGTGCATGCGCACAGCGTCTATTCCTGCAGCCAGGGGACTGGGGGCATGGCTAGAGGCTCACAGAGCCTCTGGGTCATGCCCCCATAGCGGCAAAATGGGGGCGTGGCCTCACGGGAGAGTCGCGAGTATAGGCCATGCCCCCTAAATTAGGCCACACACCCCGAAATTTCCGTCGTGCCTTCAGCGCGCATCAGCAGTGTCCCGGGTCCGGCGACATGAAAGTTGGGAGGTATGCCCAAGGTCGTTGACATTGCTATAGATGGCCTTACCCAGCCATATCTCTGTTATTGTTCCTGCGTTATTGTGCTTCTTGTTTCTCCTCCCAATCCTTCTCCGTCCTCCCCCCCCCCCGTCATGTTATTTCTCTCCTATCAAAAAGGTTCTATTCCATTAATCTCAATCTCCATATTATACCATGATGTCGATGAGACCGTTTTTTTTTTTTATTATTTCTCTAGCCTGAATGGGTAGATATTTAACATGTGGTAACCATATCTCAAAAAAGGTCTTAATCTTTTTGTATTTGTCTGAAGCCGTCTCTATCCAGTCCATCTGGTATAGATATAGAATTCTGGGTTTTAACAAGGTGAACGTGAGTGTGTTGGCAGCTGTCCACTGTGATAGGATTGTCTTCCTTGTGGCTGCTGCTATTTTAGCTATAAGCTTCCTCTGCCCCTGCGATAGTCTATTCTGTGTATTAGTTATATTTATGTCCCATATAGCCCACTCTGGGGTAAGTTGTATTTCTATCCCGTAATTATTTTATACATATGCTACTACCGACTTCCAAAATCGTTGCACTTCTGGGCACTCATACATGCAATGGTACAGATCCGCTTCTGGATTTAAACATTTAAAGCTATTTGAATCTGGAGATGTTCCCATTTGCAGTCTTTTCTTAGGCGTGTAGTATGCCCTATGCAGCAGTTTATACTGCATTTCCATGTATGATGCCGTCCCTAGATTTTTCTGCCAAACGCCGTCAGTATGGCTTGGAGAGATATCCCCCGGGGAAGTCCACACCCCATTTTACCATCCCTGTTTTTATGTCTTCCACCAGGTCTTGTTTTTTAATCTGAGGTGGTGATTCCCTTATTTGCTGCCTGACTTGTCACCACTTCTAGGCCCAGTTTTAATTATTTTTCTGTCAATCTAGTCATTATACTAGTTACATAGCTTCTTATCTGATAGTAATTAAACTTTGAGATATTTGTCTCAGGATACTTCTCCCCTAAATTCTCATATGAGAGCATTGTTAGTTCTTTCTGATCTATCACATCGATTATGTTCCTGATCCCTTCCTTCCCCCAGTTATGGATGGTTCTCTTACTCTGTATAAGGGGTTCCTGGGTCTTTATGTTGTAATGTATTGAAGAGAATATTGAGTTATATGGGGACAGTCCCTGTTTTGCTCGAGCCGCTCTCCACGCCCTGCATGTTGTGATCAGTAATGGGTTTTCTAGTATTTTATTTGGGAATTCAGATGGTTTCATATGCAATAGATTACTTAACGGGATTTCTGGGCAAAATGCTTGTTCTAGACTTATATTCGCGAAGTTCTCTGTATTATTTATCCAGTCTATAGCGTACCTATAATTAGCCGCCAGCCCATGGTTCCGTATACAGGGCAGGTTTATTCCTCCTATATCAGTCTTCTGGCTTAGTTTATGTAAGGATATTCTTGCCTTCTTCCCTGCCCAGATAAAGGTACTAATAGCAGAATTCAGTGTTTGCAGATCTGCCTCCCCTATCATTATCGGGAGCATCTGAATATAATATAGTAATCGTGAGAAGGCCACCATTTTAATCAGGTGACACCTCCCTATGAAAGATAGGGGTAGGCATCTCCAGGCCCTGAAGTCTGCCATTATACGGGCTATTATGGGCTGTATATTGTTATCATGTGTATCCTTCGAGTGTGCCGATATTTTTATTCCTAGATACTCAATTGATGATTCTGCTCACTTACATGGGAAGGTTCCTCCCCATCCTTGTTTTGCCCTTTTATGTAGTATTAATGCCTTAGTTTTTGTTTTATTTACCATGAATCCCGATATCTTTTCAAACTCAGATAGTATTTTAATTAGCCCAGGGGCTGAGTCTTGTGGGTTAGCTATATACAGTAATAGGTCATCCGCGTAGGCTGATACTTTCACTACCTTCTGGCCCACTTGTATTCCCTTCCATTCTTCGTATTTATCAAACTGTCTTATCAGTGGGTCTATGGCTAAATCAAATAAAAGGGTTGACAACGGGCATCCCTGTCTTGTACCCCGGTGTAATTTGAATTCTGTATTGTTCATCCTGTTAATTGTCAGAAAGGCTTTAGGTGAGGCGTATAATTTTCTAAAGAATGTAATAAAGCCCACCCCTAAGTTTTGGGCGTGCATTACCCTTAACGGGTGTGACCAAGACACCCGGTTAAATGCCTTGTCTGCGTCACAACTGATAAGAATCGATCTACCCTTTGGGTTAGCTTCTGCTTGGACTAAGGCTGCTATTAACTGCCTTATGTTATGTGCAGATGACCTCCCACGCACAAATCCCGTCTCGGCGGAATGTAGTAATTTAGGCAGTACTTTTTGTAGTCGGTCTGCTATAATGGATGTCAGGATTTTAAGATCTTGGTTTAGTAGGGAAATCGGGCGGTAGGAAGATATTAAGGTTGGGTCTTTTTCTACTTTAGGGATTACTATTATTCTTGCCTTATTAAAATCTGGATAAGCTGGTTCTCCTAATAACAAAGAGCTGAACAATGCCTGAAGGTGGGGTACTAAATGATGTGTAAGTATATTATAATATTCGGCGCTCAGCCCATCAGGACCTGACGCTTTACCTCTTGCCAGTCTCCCTATCACCCCTCTTATCTCCTGGTCCGAAATGGGCCTAATCAGATCCGCATTCTCTGATTGTGTCAGTTTTGGTAAACCAGCTTCCCTAACGAAATCCATACCTGAGGGGGGGGGGGGGGGGCTATCCGGGGGTGCTTCGTATAGTTTAGTGCAATAGTTTAAAAAGGAGTTTGCTATTTCTGTGGCTGAGTCTTACTGCTGTGTTTCTGCTACTATCTTGGGTATGTTTGTTATGGGGCGTTTGCTTCTGACTAGGGCAGCTAATAATTTGCCCGATTTATTTCCCCCTCTAAAATACTGGTTCTTTTGGCGATCTAGATTGTATTGAGCCTTTTCTGTGCAAAATGTGTCATACATGGATTTTACTTCTATGTAATTCTTATGAGTTTCTGTTGTCTTGTTACCCAGCATATTCGAATATGCTATTGATACTTCTTTACTAAGTTCTTCGTGTCTTTTATTCATTTGCCGATGTTTTCTCATTACATACTGTAGGCTATAATATGGCCGCGGATGACTGGTTTAGAAGCGGCCCAGAATAGATTTATATCTTTAATATGTTGTTTATTATCCTCCGTGTAATTTAAGAATTGTTTTTCAAAGTAATTTTTAAACTCTGCCGATTCAGTCATATATGTGGGGAATCTCCAGTTATAGGAATACTTCTTAGAGAGTGGTAGTCTCAATGTGAACCATGTAGGGGCATGATCTGTGACTAATATGTCCTCTATTTTTGTACATTTTACCCTAACCATCAGGGTTGTCGGGATTAACCAATAGTCTATTCTTGATGACGTGTGGTGTGGGTGTGAATAAAATGTGTATTCCTTATCTACTGAATGTTGGAATCTCCGAGGGTCGATTAAGTGTAGTCAGTAGCGCACGCAGGGGGGTTTCTGAGTACCCAGAAACCCCCCAATGAGTCTAAGGGCCCTAGACTGAAAGATGAGGGTCCCCTTTTTCCAGGGGTACAAGAATTTTAAAAATCGGCCCTTGGGAACCGGAGATATCTGACTTCAAAGCAGTGGACCCCATCCAAGCCTGTTAATTGCTCTTCCCAGTCAGATATTTAAGGTTCTGTCTGACTTAGAGTTTTTCTGAGGGTATATTCCATAAGCTGGGACTCTCCCTCTTTGATGGACACTAGTAGCTTGTCTCTACTGTTCCCAGAACCAGAGATATCAGCCTTCCAGCAGCTGGTTACTGCTCCAGCTCCACACACCTGGTATATAGTTTTATATTCCTGTTGGCAGATTGCTCTGCCTCCTGAACTCTGATCCCCTAGTTCCCATTTGGTAGGTGGGATTCTCTAGTTTTTAATTCCATTAAAATCTAAGAAATCTATTTCTGGCAACTGGAGATATCTGCAGTCAAGCAAGCTGTCCTCCCACCAGAAAATTATGAATAATAAGCCCACTCCACTATACACCCCTCCTCTGCATATTAAACATCCTCTACCACCCTGGAAGTTATGTAGTCAGGGCCCCTTCATTCAGCCCAATGCCCCCTTCTCCCACCCCATCTCCCATCATCTGTGCAGTAAAGGGGTAATTAGTGAAAATTACTGATCCAGGCCCTACATGCTGATTGGTTGATATAATACCCCCTACCACCCGTGGGACATCAAAGCTTCCCCAACCCCTACCGCAGGAGGATCGGTAGGGGCCCCAATACATTGCTATGCCCAGGGGTCTACAATGCTGTTGACGACCCTGTATGTGTATATATATATATATATATATATATATATATATATATATATATATAGAGCAGGGTAGGATATGGATAATCCAATAAGGGCACTCACCAGAGTCTCATAATGAAAGATTTATTGGTACATTACCAGTCAAAAAAAGCGGTGTAGGTCTACGTTTCGGCCACCAGGTGGCCTTTCTCAAGACACATCAGCAGTTGACGTCTTCACAGCACAAGAGTCAGGTATCCTGACTCTTGTGCTGTGAAGACGTCAACTGCTGATGTGCTGACTCTTGTGCTGACTCTTGTGCTGTGAAGACGTCAACTGCTGATGTGTCTTGAGAAAGGCCACCTGGTGGCCGAAACGTAGACCTACACCGCTTTTTTTGACTGGTAATGTACCAATAAATCTTTCATGATGAGACTCTGGTGAATGCCCTTATTGGATTAACCATATCCTACCCTGCTCTACATTTGGGACACACTGTGTTGCCTTAAAGGAGCACCCCATATTATTTTTCAATGCTGGCTGGGAGTGCGGAATTCAAAATATATATATATATATATATATATATATATATATATATATATGTCTCTTTCGATCTGTCTGGTCCCGGCCGCAAAGTCCTTACACCGGTCTGGTGTCTCCACATCGTGCTGATGATGGACTCCTGCCGCCTGGGTTAAGATTCGCAGTTTTGACTGCATACATATTGTCTTAAACCTAAATGTACGTGAGCTATATTATTATAGTAAAGTGTTACTTTTACATTGCTCATTCGTGCGCTTCTCTGTTTTTTTCTACATGTCTGCTTCCGTGAGATATGGTGATTACCACAACTGAGTAAAGCTGCACTGCATGTGAATTCAATTAATGGACTGATCCATATAAATGCTGGAACTCTTTTGCGCAAATATTGGAAACCATTGTATGTATATAAATATATATAATATTATATATATATATATATATATATATAATTTATATACATTTGGTCTATCTATAATACTTTAACTGACCCGGCATATACTGGGTCACCTAAGTGTCCATCTCCGTGCTTTTCTCCACCCCTCTGGAAACCCCCTTCTGAAAATCCTGCGTTTGCCCCTGGTAGTGATTCCATCAGTAATGATAAAGCTGGGGGGGGGGGGGGGTTGTCCCATTTGACATTATCTGACTTGTCTAGTCTTTGGTTTAGGGTTGTATTAAAGTCCCCTCCAATTATGATGTGCCCTTCTGCCCAGGCCTAAAGTTGGACATAAATGTCCGCGAAAAACTCTGTGTTGGGGCCACTCGGGCCATATATTGAAGCCACTGTATATCTTTCCCCCTCCAAACTTATTTTAACAAATAGGTACCGACCATCTGGGTCCTGTTTTTTATCCAGGATCACATATTGTAAGGCCTTATTGATTATTATCATTACCCCTCTTTGCTTGGCTACATATGAGGCTTGAATGACTTCTGTGAACCAGTTGTCCCTGAGTGTGTTCATGTCCCCTTCCCTCCAATGGGTCTCTTGAAGTATTGCTATGTCTGGTTTCAGCCTTTTTATGTGCTGAAGTACCTGAATTAAGACCTTCCACATTCCAGGATAAAAACTTAATACACTCCTTGGTAATCAGTCTCTTGCTATCAGTCATTTCCTTCCTGATAGAGGGTGTAACTCCCGGAATGGTATTCCCACCAGGACCTGTTGGTTTCCCCTGTCCCAACCAGCAGGGGAGCCAACGCCTGAGTCTCTTTGACAAAGAGAAAAAGAGAAGAGGGTGAGAGGGGGCTGATAAAAGGTGTCTTTCCCATATTGCGTTCCCTCCAGGAACTATTGATTTCCCTTATCTCAACGAGCATGGGGGTCAACACCTGGATTTCTTTAACCAAGAGGTAGGGGGAGAGAGGGGGAGGGGGGGTCCCTATCTTTTCTACTTGTTTCTAACCACAGGAATAACCAGATAGTAATATCGTTTATCAAGGCGCCCGAATCATTAGTTATAAAAGGTAGCAGGAGGAGGCGCCAATTCATACTTTTACTCAGTGACCCTATACAACAGTGACTAAGGCAAGATTTATGCCCTTTCTCTTCTGTTGAGCTATCCTCGGTGCCAATAGCAGAGATGTCTTTCCCTCTTTGTATTTGGCCCCATGCTTTGAAGTAAGGGATTGCAGGAATTAAGTACTTCTCTACATAATGTGCGTCCTGTGACCCCTTCCCCTTTTCTGATATGTAACCATAGGAGAGGGTTCTCCTGATAGAGAATAAACAAAAAGAAAAAAGACAGAGGAAAACAATTCTAAAAAACCATGTGATATTGTGCCCTCTTACGTGCTCAATTTGTTGATTATTGTCTAATTTTATTTCTCCTTCTAATTCATAGTGATAGGACAGGTGTTGATGGACCTGCTCTCTTAAATATGTGTAAATACTCTGTGATCTCCTTATTATGAGCATGCCTATTACTATAAGGGGCCTTCTATGATATATTTTACCTGTTACCCTATTGCAAAAAGACATAAAAAAGTATTTAACCGTGAAACATTTATTTTGTTGTAGTCTATGAAATTCCATTATCCATTATAATAAGTGAACTTATACTTGCGTGTCCCAATGTTCCTTCAGTTTGAGGACCCCAGGCCTTCTATCTGCCCATTTGGCAGAGAGGCCAAAAAGGTTTGTGCCGAGGAGGCCATCTCAAAAAGGTGTTGTTTCCCGTTGTGGTGGAGTCTTAACTTGGCTGTGTAATGTAGAGCAAAGCGTATTCCTGCTTTGAACAACGAGTTGCAGATTGGAGTGAATTCTTTCCTTTTCATCCAAACTGCATAAGAGAAGTCTTGGAATAATAACAGTTTTTCCCCCTGATATTCCAGGTTCCGAGATTTCCTTTATGCGTCCATGATGATCACTTTATCCATATAGTTCAATAGCCTGAAGATCACTGGACGTGGTCTGCGCCGATCAGGTTGTTCCGGGCCTATGCGGTGTGCTTTTTCCACCAGTATTTGGCCGTCGGTTGGTAGGCATTGAAGCTATTTTGGTAGCCATTTTGTGACCGTTTCCATTAGATCTTTATTTTTCACAGTCTCTGGTAGCCCTATTAATCGTATGGTATTTCTGCGGTTTCTGTTTTCCATTTCTTCCAGTTTCTCCTGTATAGTTATCAGCGTCAGTGCCTGAGATGCTATGGTGGATTTAGCAATGGTTAATCCTTCCTCTGCATTGAATATTCGCTGTTCTGCTTCTTCGAAGTGTGCATTAAATTCTTTAAGATGTGTGGCTACTGTGTTTATGGCTACCTTTAGCCCTGCTAAGTTTTGATCTAAGAGTGGGAACAGTATGTCAGATATTTCCTGCGCTCTCAGCTTTGATGATATGCTGTGCTGCTGGGGGTCTGTTACATCTTTCAATATGTCTTCACTTAGTATTGAAGATGATGAGCTGTTACATGTTTGCCCCTTGTTTTTGTTATCTTTTGGGCTTGCGGCCACACTCCCTTTTCCTCCCTTTTTGCCTTCACCAACATATTTATCCATTGCACTATGCTCCTTGTATTATTTGCCGTATAATTACTGGACTTGTTAGCTTAAGGATGGGTCAGGGATTTCAGTGGGGGTTGCTCTGTTGTTAGCAACACTATGCTGCTTCTGTCCTTTCCTATTCACCCTTGTTTAGTGAAAGTCACCCTGGGGTATTTAAAGTCCTTTATCAGGTGGCTGTTTTCACTGTTGAGTGTGTTATCGGCCCTGCTTTAACTCAGGGATACACCAGGGAGCCTGTTAGATATGTGATGTCTGCTAGATCCCCCGCCAGTCTTTGATGCCAGCAGTCTGGAAACTAGGTTGTTGCTGTATGCCATTTCAGGGCTGGGTACTTGTGCTTAATAACCAATGTGCCCGGCTGCCAAGGCAGGGGGGTATAGTCTGTATCAGGCTCTTTTTACCTCCTACTACCTCAATATCTCAAATAGGCTCAGTAGTTGGTAAGTGAGTTATACTCAGACTGTATGGGAGGACACTGTCTGGTAGCACTTGCCTCCTCTGCTGTATCCCTCTGCCCTCCAGGCAGAGGAGAGACTCTGTTCTCCTTCCTCTCAGAGTAGCTACAGTATTGCCAAAAGCTACCCAATTGCTGCGTTCTCTTTCACTGCCCAGCTGAAAGAATAGGAAAAAGATTCTCTCAATCCATGGGGCTTCTTCAAACCGTGCTTCTCCGTGAGATGGGGGGGAAGGGGAGGGGGGTATGGAGCGACTGACATGTCTTTCAGTGCTGCCGGGGATATGCTCACCACCCCTTCTATCTCCTCATTCACCTCGTCCCCACGATCTGGCTGCGCTCTGTTCTCTGTTCCTGGCGCGCTGTCTGGCAAAGCCGCCGCGTGTCTCTTGGAGCACCCGGCGCCGGAAACCATCGTTGCCTCACTTCCGCTCCTGCCGGGACAGCTCCCTGCGTCCTCCGCTACTCCGTCCCCCGGTTGTCCCAGGGCACGATACCAGGTGAGTGATGTTCTTGTTCTGGCGTCTCTATGTATGCTCTGATTCCGGGGAGGCAAGTGACTTCTCCCGAGTCCCTGTATCGCTGTGGGGTTAGCTCCGATGTCTACCTGGCTGCTGTTAAGTAGCCAGCTAGGAGCAGGGAGCTTACTTGCAGCACGGCCGTATACTCGGTCGACCCACCGGAAGTCCCAAGTTTCAGAGCTGTGTAGACTAGGTCTATTGCACATGAGCAGGTCTCCCAAAACTTGGCATATGCGCCTTATTCCTGGAGACATCTCTTCTGGGCATGCATAAATTACTGTGAAAATGACCACCACACCATTTTTCCAGTGATTTCAGTCTACATAACTGACCAGCACGGTTCTCCAGAGGGCTAAGAAAAATAATTTGGGTGCATCATGTACCCATCAGAAATTCATCAATGTACCTGAACATACAGTGTCGGACTGGGACAGGAAGGGCACAACGGGGAAATTGTAGTGGTAGGGGCCCATGTTTAGGTGTGTGACCAGCTGCCACAATGGTTTGCTAGTCCATGCATGATGATATACCCGATTAATAACTGCAGTGCACTGTAGAGAATACACAATAGTCATGTGCACTATGAGATAACATGTAGAATTCAACTGCACTGGCTGTAACCTGATCCCTAGAGGATGAGAAGGGCCCCCAGGCAGTGGGCGAGGCATGCAGGGGAGACATCAGAGCCGGCCATCGCTACCCACAACCCCGCGGTGGCCAGCTCTGTGCAGTGCATGCTGTCAGGGGCATTTCCCTGAACGGGAACTAGCCACTACCATATGGATGGAGCTGAGAGCAGCCAGCCAGGACTTCCCTTCCATAAGCCTGGACCCGCCCACCACACTGAGAGGGCTCTGTGTATCAGCCCTTCTCTCCCTGCTCCTCTCCCTTCAATATGTGGTCTGCCCCCACCACACTGCCCCTGAGCCTGCTCCCTGCACTGTATAAGAAGAAAAGCACCAATGGGTGAGTGCTGTATGTACTAGGGAAGTGGGGGCTGTGCATAATTTGGTACTACTTGGTGTAAAATCGGGATGGGGAGTGCTGTGTATAATGTGCTATAGTGCTCTTTGTACTTATTTATTTAAAGTTTCTTATATAGCGCAGCAGATTCCATTGTGCTTTACAATTGTAAACAGAGGTAAACAAACTGGGTAACAACAGACAAACTTGGAGGTAAGAGGGCCCTGCTGCAAGCTTACAATCTATAGGGACAAAGGAAGGAAACACAAGGACAGTAATACTGTAGCATAGCTTGTAGGTCCAGAAGGTTAGCTATGTAAGTGCCTCAGTGGGTTATTCATATGGAACTTAAATATGATAGGCTTGCCTGAAGAGGTGAGTTTTCAGGGAACCCTTGAAAGTTTGGAGGATTATGGAAAGTCTTATTGTGCGTGGAAGGGCATCCATAGGGTGATAGCAGAGCAATAAAAGTCCTGTAATAGTGAATGGGAGCTGGTGATCCATGCAGAAGAGAGATGCTGATCTAGTGCAGAGCAGAGTGGTCGAGATGGGAGATATTCTGTGATAAGTAAAGAGATATAAGCTGGAGCAATATGGTTAATAGCTTTATATGCTAGTAGAGGGGTTTTGTATTGAATATGGTAAAACACAGGTAACCAATAGAGGGACTGGCATAGTGGATCAGCAGACGATGAGCATCTTGCTAGGAAGATCAGCCTAGCAGCAGCATTTAAAGTGGTGAGAGTCTGTTCTTAGGAAGACCAGTTAAGAGACTATTGCAATAATGAATGCAGAATATAATGAGTGCATGGATAAGAGATTTAGTAGTGTCTTGCGTGAGATACGGTTGTATTTTGGATATGTTTTTTAGATGCATGTAACATGATTTGGAGACAGATTGAATGTGGGGAACAAAGGACAGTTCAGAGTCGAGGATAACCCCTAGGCAACAAGCTTGTGGAGTAGGGTAGATTGTTGAGTTGTCAACAGTCAGAGATCTCAGGATAGTGCAGATAATAGTGTGTGGAGATAATAAATATCACCACCAAGGGGCGCTTGCTCCAATCACTATACCATAGACACACGATTTTTAAGGTAAATCAATTTTCTTCTTTTAATAAAAATTCATAATAAAACATGCGCATATACAATCAATTACACTCAAATAAGACACACAAGACATACAACATGTAACATAAAAGTACCCAATTGGGCTATGAGTTGGCAATGAGGCTTATATGGCTATATTGACATTAGAATGAGACAATATTGTATCAATTTGTGAGCAATAGTTACCAGTCCCGTTAGGAAATTCTTTCTCTCCTGTATGTGGAAGTCCTTAAGACAAGGTCCTTTATCTGAGCGCTGTACTCCCCTAATGCCAGGTAGTATTCTTTTTTCTCCTCTCAATGGGAGACAGGCTCCAGGTATGGGTGTCCACCGAAGGTTTCCCTACGGTTTCCCAAGTCCACACAGAGATTTGTAATCCAATTGTAATCCGGGTATCTGGTGATTGCGGGGCTAGGCGGGCTCCAAAACGCGTTTCTCCACCTCTATTGTATCGGCGGCTTCCTCAGCTGATCCAGCCTGTCTCCCATTGAGAGGAGAAAAAAGAATACTACCTGGCATTAGGGGAGTACAGCGCTCAGATAAAGGACCTTGTCTTAAGGACTTCCACATACAGGAGAGAAAGAGTTTCCTAACGGGACTGGTAACTATTGCTCACAAATTGCTACAATATTGTCTCATTCTAATGTCAATATAGCCATATAAGCCTCATTGCCAACTCATAGCCCAATTGGGTACTTTTATGTTACATGTTGTATGTCTTGTGTGTCTTATTTGAGTGTAATTGATTGTATATGCGCATGTTTTATTATGAATTTTTATTAAAAGAAGAAAATTGATTTACCTTTAAAATCGTGTGTCTATGGTATAGTGATTGGAGCAAGCGCCCCTTGGTGGTGATATTTATTATCACCACACACCATTATCTGCTTTGTTCATACAGAGGTACACAATCCCTCAGTCTGTGTGGCAGCAGCTCCATTCAATTGTAATATTGAGTAATATTGAGAAATACCGTGAGATCTGATTCCACTAATTTAAACACCAGCGCTACTAGGTGACTTGTTCACCAACTTTCTGCTTATCTCAGGATAGTAACTTTTCTTAGCTGGTGGGAATATAAGTAATTCAGTTTTGGAAATATATAGTTTGAGGTGGCGAGAAGACATCCAAGATGAGATGGCAGAGAGACATTCAGAGACTCGGCCCAAAACCACTGGTGACAACTCTGGGGTTGCTAAATAGATTTGAGTATCATCCGCATATAAATGATACTGAAATCCAAAAGAGCTGTACTTGGGGGAGAGGGGCTGTGTTTAATGTGCTGGTGCAAAATGGGGATGGGGGGGGGGGGGGTGGGCTGTGTATAATGTACTATAGTGCTGGGTGTTATATGAGGGGCTGTGCATAATGTGCTGTAGTTTTGTGTGTACTGGGTGTTATATGAGGGGGTCTGTGTATAATGTGCTGTGAGTACTGGATGATATATGAGATGGGTGGGGGTGGCTGTGTATACTTACCCAGCTACGTGTACTGGCTGTAATATTGGGAATGGGGGCTGTGTCTAATGAAACATAACACGGTAGTGTGTGTATTGGTATATGTACATTTGTGTGTACATGTGTATAATACATTATATATATATATATATATATATATATATATATATTCTATTTGTCTTTTCTCACAAATGTACACAATAAATTAATATATAGTATACATATTAGAACTCTAATGTACTTATATTATCACTTTTTTTTGTGGCTTTCAGTTCTATAGCTTTCACCTACCGTTGCAGGAATCATCCCTTCATGGCAATAAATAGGTGAAGCTAGACATGCCCTTTGTTCGGAGCATGACACCCCTGATCAACTGCATACCACATTCTACTAGCATTAAGAATATCCCTTAAAATGGTTTTCAAAAGTAGGCAAGTATGATATAATAATTGCATAACATACTCATAATTTACTACAATTTAACAGCTGAGATAGAAGCTTAATGCACTAACACTTTCACAAATGCAGCTTCAAGTTTGCAATGTCATAGAAAAGCTCTTCCTTTCATGCTCTGAATGTTTTGCTTGTACACATACACTGACGTGCATTTTTACTTTGAGATTGCTTAGTTTGAAAACAGCAAACAAAGGCAAATGTAAAGTGTGGTTTGGAAAAACTGCTCTCCAATAAAGCTTATATAGTATATACAGCTTATCACTTAATCAATGTACACAAACCACTTATATCCAGGAGAAGTAGCTGATTAATTTAGTTGATATTTTATCATAAATAAGAGACTAGCTGAGGTAGCTGGTGTTGCTCGGATTTGGTTGTGCAATTAGTATTACTTGAAATTTTTCCTTTTCTTGCCTAGTGTCATTTTTGTTTATGGGGTATTCAGGGGCGTAATTAGAGCTTTGTGGGCCCCATAGCAAAATCTTGAACCCCCCGCCCCCCCATGAAGAAAAACACCTAGGCCTCCACTTAAAAAAAAAAAAAAACATCCTCTGCACTGCAGGCTCACCCCTTTCCCACTACACAGAGAGATGCAGGACAATAGGGAGGAGATGGATAAAAGGTGGTAGGGAGGGTGTAAAGAGATGCAGGGTGGTAGGGAGGGGATAGGGAGACGCTAGGTGGTGGGGAGGGGATTGAGAGACGCTAGATCGCTAGATGGTGGGGAGGGTGTAGAGGGACACTAGACGGTGGGGAGGGGATAGTGAGATGCTAGACGGTGGGGAGGGAATAGTCAGATTCTAGATGGTGGGGAAGGATTAGAGACAATAGACAGCGGGGAGGGGATAGAGACGCTAGACTGTGGGGAGGGTATAGTGAGATGCTAGACCGTGGGGAGGGGATAGAGAAACGCTAGATGGTGGGGAGGGGATAGAGAGATGCTAGATGGTGGGGTAAGGTGGGGAGGGGAAAGAGACACTAGAAAGGGAGTGAGACACTAGGGGGTAGGGAGGGGATAGTGAGACACTGTGTGGCAGTTACACTCTAGTAACCAACACCAATAATCACTAATTACATATATATACATATTCACTAATTACATATATATATATGATAAATTATTTGAAATTATACTTCCAGTACAAGTGGCGTAATTACATAAACACAAACATTTACTCACATCAGACTGCCTCCAGTTGCTCTTCTAAATCCTCCTGGCTGTCATCTCTCTCTGGTAATGCTGGCAGACCAGGATAGAGATACCACCTGACCTCAGCCTGGTCATCTCAACTGGCCCCCTGACTGTGTTGATCGAATACCCTGCCTGCGCTGGCCACCCGGACATCACCCCCTTACTATTTGGTGGCCATATATTCTGCTTTTCTCAATCTATACCTCCTCTCTAATATATAATCTAATATATGACCCTATCGCACACAAGACACTACCAAATCTCTTATCCATGCACTCATTATATCCCGTATAGATTATTGCAATAGTCTCCTAACTGGTCTTCCCAAGAGCAGACTCTCGCCACTGCAATACATTTTAAATGCTACTGCTAGGCTGATCTTCCTAGCAAGATGATCATTGTCTGCTGATCCACTCTGGCAGTCCCTCCATTGGCTGCTTGTATTTTACCGTATTCAATATAAAACCCTTCTACTAGCATATAAAGCTATTAACCATACTGCACCAGCATATATCTCTGCACTTATCACAGAATATATCCCAGCTCGACCACTCCTCTCTGCACAAGATCTGCATGGATCACTAGCTCCCATTCACTATTACAGGACTTTCATCGGGCTGCTCCCATCCTATGGAATGCCCTTCCATGCACAATTAGACTCTCCGCTAGCCTCCAAACGTTCAAGCTTTCCCTGAAAACTCACCTCTTCAGGCAAGCCTCATATTTAAGTTCCACATGCAGTGTGAGGCACTTACTTATTACATAACGTTTCTTCTGGAATGGCAACTTGGTGGGACTACTATGCTATAAATGGGGCCTGTCCTTGTGTTTCCCTCCTATGTCCCTATAGATTGTAAGCTTGCAGCAGGGCCCTCTTACCTCCAAGCCTGTCTGTTGTTACCCAGTTTATTTTATCTCTGTTTACAATTGTAAACGGAATCTGCTGCACTATATAAGAAACTGTAAATAAATAATAAATAATACCAAGGTTTCTGCTCTGGAGCTCCATGCAGCAACTTTCGGTTTTGGCAATCGTGCTTCCGGCCTTCTGTTCTCCAGCGGTCCGTGTTTACGGGCTTTGCTTGTCTCTCCAACAAGCACTTAAGAATGAATCTTTTTTCAATGTTTTTTGGTGGACAATGCATTTGCTTATTTTCTGTATCTGTAGCATTTAAAAAAAATTGGAGTGTTTTTGGAACTTTGTAATTTTATTATTATTTTTGACAGGAGCTGTGTGGCCGGAGACCCGTTACACGTGGATAATGTCGACCAAAGCACTGAAGGAGTTAATACTCTGTGATGCGGAAAATTCAAAAAAAAGTTTTACTCACATTCTGTGTGGGCGCTGTTACCCTGGTCTCCCTCTGGCAACCCCGGTGCCACCCAGCTGTAACCCCCCATGCTGCAGTGGAGAGGGAATGTGGCATGGCCGAGCGGTGTGCTGGGAGATGCTACAGCCAGGATGCTGTCCCGGGCTGCAGCACTACGGAAGCCGCTGCTACACGGTGGTGCACTGGGAACTGCCGCTGCCAAGAGTCCTGGCACCGCAGATTTGAATCTGGCTTCCCAGCGTATCCAGTCCAGTGTTAAGAAGCCCCTGCAGCTGGGCTCGGCTGCAGGGCTCAAGGGAGCCCAGAGCTGGGCAAAATGGGTTAAATAAAGATATTTTAAATATATTAATATATGTGAAGCACTGAGCTGGGACTGAAGGTCCGCAGCTGCAGTGTTATGTGGTGTCGGAAGGCTGTGCTGAGCACAGGCTCTGTATGATGTATAAAGTGTAATTTAAATGTGAAAATGCACTTTGAAAATTACTTAAGGAAGGAATCCCTGTGATAAGGTAATTAGATGGTAATTTTGGTTTCCTCCTGAATGTCTGTGCGTGGCCACTGCACAGCAGGTAGTGGGCTAGGTGTTTGCCATCCTGTGTGCAAGGTGTTGGTAATGCACAGACATTTGTGTTTCTTTGTGTAAACATGTCCAGGGGCAAATGCAGGATTTTCAGAAGGGGGTTTCCACAGAGGGGTGGAGCAAAGCACGGAGATGGACACTTAGGTGACCCAGTATATGCCGGGTCAGTTAAAGTATTATGAATAGACTAAATATATATAAATAATAATAATATTTTATATATATATATATAAACACATAACAGCAGTGTAGACCCCTGGGCATAGCAATGTATTGGGGCCCCTACCTATACTCCAGCGGTAGGGGTGGGGGGGAGCTATGAGCGGAAGCTTTGATGTCCCACGGGTTGTAGGGGGTATTATATCAACCGATCAGCATGTAGGGCCTGGATCAGTAATTTCCACTAATTACCCCTTTACTGCACAGATGGTGGGAGATGGGGTGGGAGAAGGGGACATTGGTCTGAATGAAGGGGCCCTGATACATAACTTCCAGGGTGGTAGAGGATGTTTAATATGCAGAGGAGGGGTGTATAGTGGAGTGGGCTTATAATTCATAATTTTCTGGTGGGAGGACAACTTGCTTGACTGCAGAAATCTCCAGTTCCCGGAACTAGATTTCTTTGCTTTTAATGGAATTAAAAACTAGAGGGACTAGGGGATCAGAGTTCAGGAGGCAGAGCAATCTGCCGAGAATATACAAATACATACCAGGTGTGTGGAGCTTTAGCAGTAACCAGCTGTTGGAAGGCTGATATCTCTGGTTCTGGGAACAGTAGAGACAAGCTACTAGTGTCCGTCAAAGGGGGAGAGTCCCAGCTTTTGGATGATACCCTTAGAAAAACTCTGTTAGACAGAACCTGAAATATCTGACTGGAAAGAGCAATTAACAGGCTTGGATGGGGACCCTTGCTTTGAAGTCAGATATCCCCAGTTCCTCAGGGCCGATTTTAAAAATTCTTGAACCCATGGAAAGAGGGGACCCTCGGCTTTCAGTCTAGGGCCCTTCGATTCCTGGGGGGGTTTCTGGGTACTCAGAAACCCCCCCTGCGTGCGCCACTGAATTGTCCAGGAGATAATCAAATGATCTCCACCTTTCCTGGAAGTTAAATATTCTAAGGAAATTGGATTGAACCCTTTGACATGTAATCTGGATTTATTTATGACAGGAAAATGTTCCAATTGATAGAGTATATAAATGTAAAAATTTCAGGCATGTACACCTCCTGCACAATGCTGATTGGGTGGGGAGAACAGGGTGGAATTACCCCCTGTTGTATGCTGTGTGGATTTTGGATAAAAAGGCACAAGTTTTTCCTGTAAAGTTGTACTTCTACCTGACTTGAATGCTGTAACATCACTGTATGCTGTCCCTCCTATCTATAGGTGAAGAGATCTTTTAAGATCTACTGTATTGGCAAATAAACACCTTTTCTGCCTCAAGACAACCGTTCTCATCTTGCGACCAACAGAATTACTGCACTAATTCCGTTCTGCGGCTGCACTGGGTATAGCATCTCCAAGTTTCCCTCTGCCAGCTACCGAAGAAGAGGTCTGGTCCGTGACCAGTGGGGAACCAACCAACGCCAGTCGGGGGGTGTCAGCAATGGCTCGATGCACACGCTCCAGCAATTAGTACTCAAGTGCCAGCGTTTGGGCCTGATTGGCTGGTATTTTGTCCATACTGTCCAACTTTTTGAATCTTAGAACCAGGACTCCTGGGGCATGTCCCTGGTAAAAGGGGGAAAGGCTTTGCATGCCATATGCTTGTTTGCAGTCACTATGGGGGCATGGTAGCACTCTAAGCTGCTGGAATGCCCCTAGTCCCTCTGTCTACAGTGAATAGGTGCTGTATGTATGCAGACAATGTCTAGTCACTATTGCTCTGCTAAGCAGAGCAGCGAGGAACATGGGGTCTCCCATCTAACCTCCCCAGCGTGGGACATTTCGAAAAATCAAACTGATCCTCAAAAATCGGTATAGTTGGGAGGTATGCTTTATGTCTGTCCAAGGTCTCTACAAGGTTTATTACAGTGGTAGCCAACTTTAGCCCTTGATAGCTACCAACAGTTCACATTTTCCAGACAACCTAGCAGCTGTACTCATTAATCACTGACACATTTTAAAAGATACACAGATGGAGCTAATTAGCTCACTTGTGATTCTGTGAGGAGACCTGCAAAACATACACTGTTGGTAGCTCTCGAGGACTAGGGTTGGCTACCCCAGGTTTAATATATAGACCCCCTTAGACTTACAAGTGCACAGCATAAACAGTTAAGTCATAAAGCTACATAGAATTCCACCTTTGCCTCCAATCATTGTAGTCATTTAAAAAGTAAGCTTCAGTATTCACATTGTATTTGTACTTAATGTATTAACAGTTATTATTATTCTATACAACTCAAGCATCATTATTAAATCATTTCCCAGCCTGCATGATATATGAATTGTAGACTGTTTTGACAAGTAAATTGCTTGCTGCTTTTACTTGAAAGACACATATATAAATGGCAAATGTGCTGCTATGTAATAAGTCAGGTACAAAGACATATGCAGCATGCTAATGTGACACCTGTTCTAAATTGTAAAGATAAAAGTCAACATTTTCATCATGACAAAATGACTAGACCAATACATAAAGATGATATCCATTTGAAAAGATTTCCGACTTTATGCTAATGAAAAAATGCTCTAGGCTAAAGCAGGAAAACTTGCCGCCCATCGATTTTTTTGCCAGCCACCGCAATTGTCATTATTAGTATCTGCAATTAAACTAGCTCCATGCTAAGTGAAACAAAGAAGTCAGAGACATACTTTCATTCCTCATATGCATGACTTGCAGGGAACATCTGGTACACATCCATGACCCTCCCGCAAGTGAAGGTGGTTGCATCTGCTTGCATCCAATTTGTAGCCAGGAAAAGAAAAAGAAAATTCTGTCAAATTTCTCTACGATTCAGAGTAGGGCAGACGTATATATATATATATATATATATATATATATATATATATATAGATCAGGGCTGGGCAATTGCGGCCCTCCAGATGTTGATGAACTACACATCCCAGGATGCTTTGCATTAGTTTTGCTATGTGGCCATGCTGAAACTGATGCAAGGCATGCTGGGATGTGTAGTTCATCAACATCTGGAGGGCCGCAATTGCCCAGCCCTGATATAGATAGATAGATAGATAGCTGTGCGGCCTGGCACTCTCCGAATATGCACCTGCCCCGGTGCCCCCTGGACAGACTGGATATTGGGTAAATCAAACAGGCAGTGGCACTTGTGAGTCTTCTTGTAAAAAAGCTGTATTAGAACAGTGTGGTGGAAACCGACGTTTCGGAGCAGCAACGTTCCGTTTTCAAGGTGTACAAGTGACAAGGTAAATACATACTACTCACCTTTAAATAAGGTGTCTGGTCCTCTGCCCGCCTACTCTGTTCCCACCTTGCCTTACGGCGTCTCCGTTCCCTTACGGCATCTCGGCAAGGCGGGAACAGAGAAGGCGGGCAGAGGACCAGACACCTTATTTAATGGTGAGTAGTATGTATTTACCTTGTCACTTGTACACCTTGAAAACGGGGCGTTGTTGCTCCGAAATGTAGGTTTCCACCACACTGTTCTAATACAGCTTTTTTACAAGAAGACCCAAGAGTGCCACTGCCTGTTTGATTTACCCAATATATATATATATATATATATATATATATATATATATAGCCATGAGAAGGGGACTTCCCTTCTCCCAGTTCTTAAGAATAAGACGGATTACGAGCAACAAAACTGAAGCAATAAAACAGATGGATCTCTTACAGAATAAATTTCTACAGAGGGGTTACAAGCTTAAAGACTTAATCATTGCCAAGAATAAAGCTTTAAAAATCACAAGAGAGGAAAGTCTCAAGACAAAACCAAAGAAGACCCAAGACATCCTACCCTTTGTAAAAAGCTACACCACGGCGAGTGAGGTGGTGTCCAAAACCATCAAAGAAATGTGGCCTATAGTATCTTCCGACCCAAATCTTCCGTGCTTTAAGAAGAAAAGAGTTTTAAATTGTCAAAAACGTGGTAAGAACTTGAAGGACTGGCTTGTTAGAAATGATGTAACAGCTGATCCACCGCGCAGTACACATTTCATGACCAAGAAAAATGGGTGCTATAAGTGCATTGGATGCACAACATGCAACCATTTAGAAACAGGGCCTTATATAACTCACCCCCATTCTGCCCAAAAAGTAGCAATCAAGCATGTCCTCAACTGTCTCAGCAAGTTCGTTATATATATTATTAAATGTCCATGCGGACTGGCTTACATTGGAAAGACTGTCTGCACCTTCAGAGAAAGGGCCAATCAGCATAGACATGCAATTCGCCAGATCCATGAAAGAAAAGACGTGGACCAACCTGTCGCCAAGCATTTTAAATCAGCCAGACATTCTTGAATAGCAAGCGGAGGCGAGCGGCTCCAGGTGGAGCGCACACTCCCTGGATTTTGCGTTCCAGGCTGTCAGACCGTGGCGGGGGAGATGACGTCACATATGCGTGACTGCAGACGGGCAGCGGCAGGTGAAGGGACTTGTTTCACTGTATGTACGGTATAAAGGTAAGCACTTTTCTTGAATTCTGTGTCCCTGACGAAAAATCCATTAAGAGATTTGAAACATTGGATTATCAACCAAAGTGTGGTGTCTTTATTGTTATTTATGAAGTCTGTTTGAGTGCCGTCCATCCCACGCTGTTTGTATTAGAGTGAGTTCCGGCTAACTCTCTCTTGGAAAGGCAACAAGGCCTTAACCCTGCTAAACTGGAGTGCCGGCCATCCTGCTTGTTATATATATATATATATATATATATATATATATATAGTTTTGAAGGGCAGCACGTCCCAATGCCGGATATATCTTGCTCCGGTGCCAGCCTAGACGTTACCTCGGTAACCCAAATGCAGTAGAAGACAGGCGGCACCCGAAGTCTATTGAAATAAAGTATGACAACGCTGTTGCAGTGATCGCTGCAACAGCGTTGTCATACTTTATTTCAATAGACTCCGGGTGCCGCCTGTCTTCTACTGTATATATATATATATATATATATATATATATATATATATATATATATATATAGGCAAAAAGCAAAGGCTTCACTCAGAGACTTCAATACAGTTTAACTGCTTTATTGCATAACAGATGTGACCGAATATTTGCCAGATGTTCCCAAAGCTGGAAATAATAAGGCGTCACTCAGGGATTTTTTCAAATAGAAAGTAGTTTTATTCATATATATATATGGCTGTAGGAACCTGCTGTGTGGTCATAGCTGTGCCCTGTGTTGGATTGTTGTTACAGATGCCCCTCTCCTGACGAAGGTCCCCCAGAGGACGGAAACGTTGAGTAACATTTTGTTCAATTTTTTCTCTTGACGCTAGATATGGGTGGTCGCTAGTAACACTAGATCCCCTACTAGAGAGATCAATACAATCAAAATACAGAACCAATAGTGTTAGACAGCGCCCAAATAACTTGTATAGAGGTAAAACTCAGTCTTTCCTACTCCTTTTAAAATTATAGTCAACCAAGACTTCTTCTTACATATAAAACATTTATTATAAAATACATAAAAGTAAAAACAATATTTCTTGAAAAAGAAGTATTTCCTTGGGATTGGAGATTATACCAAGTACCCGACGCGTTTCTTCTCTTTATGAGACTTCATCAGGGGTTTGACACTTTTAGTATGAATCTTTAAAAATGCGATAATATTTTAACTTTTATTAAAGTTTTAATGGATTTCCTTGATAGTGGAAGTTCCAAACGAATTTTTTTTACTGTATTAGTTAGTCATGGGCATATGATCTGCCATTACTCAATCCCTCCTTTATTTCAAAGGTAAATCTGTGCCATTTGTAGTGGAGTGATCATCTTATTAACTTCTTGGGAAAAACGTAGTGTGCAGGACCACAGAATTGGTGTTCACATGAAGTGGGAGTATGATGATAAGGTCTTTATTTTCACCTCCAAATGGGTAGGATAAATCACCTTTTGAGGCTTGAAACAAATTATGAAGTCCCCTCAGTGTGGCCTGTGCATGTGAACTCTCCAACATCCAAACAGCAAGTTTGCCACACGGGCTCAGTACACTTTATAAAATCAAGACCAACGGAAATAATTAAACAGTTATTCTTCTGATTCTGCATTCACAGAAACTGCAGCTGAAGTTGATGCAGTTGTGTCTGCATCTGTGTCGTCTGCTTTGTCAGCCTTTGGGAGCAGAGTTAGGCATAAAGAATACGCTGGAAAGTGTTTTCTACACCAACAGTTTTTTGCAAAATGAATTCCTGGAGATAGGAGTCCAGATTCTGGCGTGCAGTGCCCCTTTGCCTTTTGTTACGCCATTTACATGATCCCAAAGGCATTCAATGTTTTGGGTATGAACCCCAGTGTCCGGATCAACAAAATTATTGCGGTGGTTCACCCATGCATGGTGGTACCCTGCTTGCTCCAGCTGTTCGGTGTTATATGCACACCAGCAATCCGAATATATAGTTGTCCCCGGTTCCATATATATGTTGATGGCGGACATCAGGGTGCTGGCGTCATGTCTTTCTACAGGCGTTATGAAACAGTGTGTCTCTGGAAATGCCTCCAAACAGCCAATGTTGAGGCAGCATGCGTCCGACATGACTTTTCTTCTGTACAAACAGACTCTCATCCACCTCAACTATTTTTCCCGGACCGCCAACCGGCGTTGGGGCTGCGACATTAAGTCCATGGTGCAGGCCTCCCGCATAAAGTTATTGTACAGCATGATGGTTTTATTCGACAACTTTAGTTGTCGCTCACAAAACAATATGCTTGTGTGCTCCTCCGCCCATGAATAAATAAAATGGATGTGTGTAAGAAATGGGAGATGACAACGCCGGAACCAACATGCCGCACGGATACTGACCTTCTTACGACAGGTTTTAATATGGCAGCGCCACATGCACTCCTTCATACTCAAGCGCACTGGGTGTCCATTGACACAGGTTTGTGTCAGTGGCAGCAAATGGTGCTGCTAAAAAAAGCCACTGTCTCCTCCTCTATAACACAACAAGGTCTTATTCTATATATCCTATATAGGAGCTGATCTTCTAGGTAAGGCTGCTGTTCAATTTTAGGCGTAGTCAGACCCTAATAGTATTGTACCAAGAAAAAAGTTAAACATCGTGACAGGTTCTGCAGCCATTAAGCAGTCACTTCACCTTCACCTCTGACTGACTACGGTAACTGCGTAACGCTGACTGACTATGCTGGCTACGGGAACACTACGCCGAATCTGACAGGGACACTGACCACGCTGGCCATGGGAACACTACGCAGAATCTGACAGGGACACTGACCACGCTGGCCATGGAAACACTACGCAGAATCTGACAGATACGCTAACTATGCTGGCCACTGGAACACTATGCTGATTCTGACAGGGATGCTATGCTAATGGGCACCATGATATTACACAAGTACCAAGATTTTTGTGACAAATTATTCGCACTTGTGGACATGGATGGAATCAAGTCAATGTAGAGAAGAGACCGACGCATTTCGTATACATGACACTTCATCATGGGTCATTCTATAAAATCATAAAACAATGTCAGTACAATTATAGGACTTCAGGATACATTGCCAAAAGAAACATATAATCCGATGACAATGTTGACTACTAGGAATATTTAAGAAGTAGAATTGAAGGAACAAGGAACAAAGGAGTGGAGTAAAAATTATGAACCAATAAATACCTAAAAAGGTAAGTACATTGGGTTACATACCTCACACAGAAGCATGTTAAAGAATTACAAAGAAGGTGCTTAACAGAAAATTGAAGTATTTCAATATTTGGTTTTCAACAATCCTGTCATAAAAAATTATTGTGAGATCAGTACGGAAAAGCCTCGAGGTCTCACTATGCTTGCCTTCTCTAACTGTTCTTTGCTGTGTGCTTGACGTGATGCCATAACATCACGTCATGGGAGGAGCATGCGGTATACAGGACCAGGATGTGGGAACAGAGGCTGCGAGAGGTATATTGCGGTGGCCAGACAGCAGAGCAGGTCTGCGGCTGCAGAGCAGAGTGGGTGTGGAGGCTGTCTACTTAACTTTTTGTGAGTCGTTTTTTTCAACACTGAAATAAGTGAAATGAAAACATTGATCTGTTCTTACACATACACGTGAGAGAATTATTGCGAATAGCTTTGCATACAAGCAAAATTAAAAATAAAATATTGAAAACAAGGATTGTGAAAAGACTTGCTAATAAAAAAAATTACACTAAAGTAAAAAGGTAATAAATTGTGCATTTTCAATGCACAATGTTTAACTTAAAACTAAGGTTTGACACAAGCAAACCTTAGTTTTGGCCCACCGAGAAACCGGGCCATTTCCCGGTGGGCTGGCCAAAAACTCTTTAAAAATGGGCTGGCTGGGCCACGGGCAGTGGCCGCAGCACTTTGACCAAATCCAAAATGGCCATGGGAGACTGCTGCGCATGCGCGTACAGCACCTCCCAGGGCCTTCAAGCTGCCGCTCGGCACCTCTCAGAAAGAAGCAGCAGATGAGCCACCCCCGGTGCGCATTGCATACCGCCACACCCCCCACGCGCTTTACATACTGCCACACCCCCCTGCGCGCATTACATACCACTGCCACACCCCCGCACGTGCATTACATATGACCGCACCCCCGCTCCCGGGCTGGAATCAAGTCCCAATCCACCCCTGGACACAAGGTTCCTACAAATGTCTATTCCAAAAGTGTGAACACAAAACTGGGGCATGCCTTGTGCCAGCTATGCCACAACCCATTTAACAATTTGGGCTAGGACTTGTTGGAGCTATGTCATGCCCATTTTCTACATGGTATTGGCTCTTTGTTTTACCATAACATATTTTTTGGCTCATTGCCAATGATTGGTTGGCCAGATATATAGCTTTTCAAATCCATGACAATAACTGTAGATATCTATTTAGAACTTTACACATTGAACTTTACTTATCACTTATACAATTGTGATCACAAAAAAATAAAAATATTGCTGATGTTCCTGTTGCTGTAAAATAGAAAGTTGGTAAACATCTTAGCCATACTAATGTAATGATGCAGTGTTTCCTTATAACCAGCATAAAACATTATCTGCTAACGTATAACATAAAGATTACATAAGGGTATTAGAATATGTGTGTTGGGAAATAACTGAAACATATTTTCTGAAGTTACTGCTCTTTGGAAGTCATTGCTTTTTATTGACACATTGAATACATTTTATTAGAGTCAGGAATAAATATTTTGTTATGTTTTTAATTTATTTCCATCTTTTTACTGTTTATCCTGTATTTTGTTAATATTGTTTTCATACTGTTCTCACATTGGTGTGTCTATAATAGGTGCAAAGTGTTCAATATGATCGGGCCCACACCGCACCCAGATAATTATACTCATGGATCTGTTGTACCCCACGTTGGTGTAGCAGCATAACTCACCAGGAAAATGGTGCAATTTTCTGAGGATTTGCACAAGTGCAATAGAGACGCGTGCTGGAACATGGCCCGGACGCCATGTTCCCAGAGACCTGCACATGCACACTAGATTCTGGAATAATGCTGAAGTATACTTTGCTACAGAGAGGAAGGGTATTGCATGGAGCCTGCACATGGGCCCCTTTCCTCTGACCCAATTCTCCCCTTTGCACAGCCACACCATTATGCTAAAGTCTGCTGAAAAATTATTCTATAGGATATCAAGAGTTCTCCAATAGCACTTTGTGGAATAGCTTCCATTGCACTCTATTGTACAGTCCAGCGGGGGAAATGTTTTATTAACAAGGGTTCTCAAAAATTTTACAACACCTTTGTGTTTAGCAGTAAACCAAGTCAATGCTCTAAACCTGCCAAGTAAATGCAAGATAATCCCTGACGTAGTGTATGTGCTAAGGGAAACATTAAGGTAGAGAGTCAGTTCCATAAGAACCATTTGGAGTAGTCTGATCTTCGAGTGCACCTCTGGGAATGTTGGTGTCCAATTGTTGTGATTTGTTATAATATTGGGTCTGTTTGCTCATCTGTATACATATTTATAGTGCTCTTCCTTGGAAATTTAAAATGATTTAAAATGTTTTAAAAGGCAGTTGGAAATTTAAATTGGGGGCAACACTAGAATAGTGTATCTTACTATGGGACCAGGCAATACTTCCCCATGCTCTTGTCCCATGGTCTGCTTTTCTGAGCATATAACGAATAATGCAAAGAAGGGTACTCTTTACTTAGAAGGGCGCCCACGATTTTGATCGTGGGCATCGTTAGTAAAAAATCTCGGGCATTGAATGCACTAAAAAATCGGGTGCGATCAACCGACGAGATGCCTGAGATTTCCCATAGGGAACAATGTTAAATGTCTCAATTGACCCAATTTTCCTGTTCAATGCCTCAATTGACCCGATTTTTCCATAGGAAACAATGTTAAATGGGCCACAGAGGCCAAATAGGCACCCTGAAGTGTATAATGGCCACCCGAATTGTTAACGCCACCCCACGATCAACGTCAACCCGATGCGTGGCGAGCGCAGCGAGCCCGCGAGGGGCGGCGGTACGCGTCCTACGACCTTTTCATACCCCCACTATCCACGTCGGCGTGGAGTTGAGAATAGAAAGTGTGGCGAGCGCAGCGAGCCACCGAGCGGACAGCTGTGAAGCCCGCGAGGGGACGCGGATACCTGTGAAGGTATCCGCGGGTACGCGGACAGCTGTGAAGCCCGCGAGGGGACGCGGATACCTGTGAAGGTATCCGCGTCCCCTCGCGGGGCTCGCTGCGCTCGCCACGCTTCGGGCTCGGTGGCTCGCTGCGCTCGCCACACTTTCTATTCTCAACTCCACGCCGACGTGGATAGTGGGGGTATGAAAAGGTCGTAGGACGCGTACCGCCGCCCCTCGCGGGCTCGCTGCGCTCGCCACGCTTCGGGTTGACGTTGATCGTGGGGTGGCGTTAACAATTCGGGTGGCCATTATTCACTTCAGGGTGCCTATTTGGCCTCTGTGGCCCATTTAACATTGTTTCCTATGGAAAAATTGGGTCAATTGAGGCATTGAACAGGAAAATCGGGTCAATTGAGACATTTAACATTGTTCCCTATGGGAAATCTCGGGCATCTCGTCTGTCGCATCGCACCTGATTTTTTAGTGCATTCAATGCCCGAGATGGCCGAGATGGGCGCCCTTCTAAGTAAAGAGTACCCAAAGAAGATATTTCTAACGTACAACTGTAATATTTGTCTTTTTCTAAAACTCAACATTTGTACATATACAGCGGCGGACTTCCACGCCGACCATGAAGTGCAAAGAGGGATCGCAGAACACAAATATAAATACATATTAACATGTATGAAATATATTTGTTGGATTGATCACTGGTTCTGTCTGAAAGAGCTATTTCTCATTCAGACAGAACCAGTGACCAGAGCACACCTACTGAAGGTGAGAATCACCTCTAGATTCTGTACTGAATTTATCGCTTTTTAATTCAATTAAACTGGATCCACCAGGAATTTAGCATGGGTCTTATATATAACCCATTGGTGATATCGTCATCATTTTGACCTTTTATAGGTATACCCACTTAAAGAGATCTTACCTGCAAATTTGTCATCAGAAAGAATTATCTTTAGCGACATTGTCTGCAGGAAGATCATTCTCCGTTCAGCCGATCTACTAACATAGATAATAAAATAATAGGTACTTCATGTATGCAAGGACCCATTAACCATCCTGTTATGAATTGTTTCTTCTTGTGAAAAGTACCTTTAACCTATTCTTGTGACCCATTAACCCAGATGAAGTCCCATTAAGGGGCGAAACGCGTTGGGAATCTTCTGCTGTTTCCAAGTGTCTGAGATGTCTCGATGAAATCTATATAGATCTGGAATAACTGCTACCAAAAAAAATACATTTTAATAAACATTTAAAATTATATGGACTTTTTACTGTATGCTAGAGTGAAATTACCTAAGGCTTGACTGATCTAATTGTGGTGATCAAAAATAGAGGCGCCAACTCACAATTGTACTATATACATATTTATATTTACTCTGGGATCCTCCCTGCACTAATTTTTAATATTAATTTGTTTTTCCCTTGGCTGTTGTCCTCATGTAAAAGTTATAGATTTTTATTTTTAAGCTCTATATAATTGTATCTTTTTTTAAACCTACTGTATTTGTCAAACTTCCTAAAATGTTAAACTTTTCTGAGTCACAAGTTCCTGTCCTTACTATACCGTTAAAGCAAATATCATCTTCAGGCACAATACTCATTGCATACTGTATAGAAATGAAATATATTTTAAAATATTAAAAATCTTACTTAAAATTATTTTATTTTTTTAGATATTTAGACGTCTTGTTTTATAACAATAGCCAGGAGGTCATATTATTAACGAGAGAATCTTATGTGCCAATCTAAATCCAAGCAATCTGTTGGTTGTATAAAAATCATTGCAGAGGGCTGAGCAGAAGTTCGAATGCACCATCAGTGTACATATTATGCCCTGCAGAGATGAAAAAGGAATAACCTCATGTTCTTGCTGTTGGCAAAGGTTCCTCGGTTAGACATTACAAGAAAATGTTCGTTGTTACATAAATATTTCATGCAGCTCTTTTATGCTTTTTTCTCTTCAGTATTAAGTCTATTAAGAGTATGTATATGCACTTATGAATGGTGGAACTGGCAGTGACCCGTTTCAAATTGCATCATAAATCTTTCAATGGATTTTAAACCAAGCAACAACTTATTAAAATGGTAACTGTTAACACACACAAAGAAATGCAGTAAAAAAGAACAAAAGATTAATAATTGTAATATGGGTTATGTATTTATTTGTGTGGGTTTTTTTTATATTATTTTCTGAAATACAGGAAACAGGATAAAAGTCAAACATTATCATTAGATTATATTTTTATTACCAGACAGAGGATGTAATATTTAAGTAGATACAGCAAATAGTAATTCAAGCAAACTACTTGAATAAATGAAGCTTTGATATTGATTTTGAGCATATATTTTTTCACAGAATAGAAAGAATGAGTGTTCGTGAAGGCCAAGTATTTTGGGTGAAGGAAAGAAAAGAAGGAAAAAAACTACAGACTGTTGCTTAGTGGTGGACACAAGGGAGTAATTACACAGGAGCCCATGGAACCTAGGGAAAGATGTGCATGGCTAATTGAATTCAACACTATATTTGTATCTTCTCTTGATATGCACATGGACTTCCCCTGTTTCCTCTCAAAATCCAAAAACATACTGTACTGGAGGCTATTGGTCTCTTAACAAATTTACCACCTATTTATCAATACCGTCTTCAAATATATATTATATATATATATATATCTATATTGCTTGTAGATATCGCACCAGCTTCACAAGTTCAATAATTAACTGTGCTGAAGTCAAATCAATTTAACAGCAGAGAGTCCCATGTCACAGGAAGACCAGCACCAGTCCAGTATATTCAATACATATTTATTGTCACAGAGGACATAAGTGAACAGCAATTGAACATGTCATCATGTCAGCATACAACACCCGTCAGGCTATACTCAGCATCAATTCAGCATAATTTCAGGCTGCAATCTAGCCTTTAGGCAACGTCTCCTCGACGGCCGTTTCGGCGCTTCCAGCACCTTTTTCAAGAGGGTGACTAACCAGGCTACACATTGAGCATGTTATATATAGGCCCCTTTTGGCGCCATCTCACCTGTACATGTCCGCGCCGCACTCACCGCACCTGGGAGACCCGGCGTCCACCTCCATCTCGCCGCAATCACGGTGCCGTCCACCCGGAAGTACCCGTCAGGCGGAACCAAGATTACTCGGCCGATTTGCAGGGGACTTCAGGAACGATCCCTGGCGCCGGAAGTGACGCGCTGGAAAAACAAAGCAATGTTTACATCACCACGGCAACAATCTACAGCGGCCTCAGGTTATCTATACCCCGCCGTTTGCCGCATAATAACGTGACTACTTTAATATAATACATACACAGCAACATATACAAAGACAACACACAGAAAATAGAAAATGCACCATATAAATCAAATGAAAATACCGACATTAATTATAGTTAATAAATGACGTGGTATCAGTGCTTTTAGCAGGCAATATAAGCGACTCTAATATCTCAGACATTATAAAAAATGTGTTAAACAAAACTCTTCATTGAGACCACTTGGACTCATTGAATTCAATTCATAAATCCAATAGCTCTCTTTTTTCAATAGAATCTTGTGCCGATCTCCCCCTCTCCTAAGGGGAGGCACATGTTCTATAGGCATAAATTGGAATTCGTTGACACTATGACCACTTTGGACAAAATGTCTTGCGACAGGTGGGGTATTGGTGTCCATTTTTACAAATGCTTTCTTAATTGAAGATCTGTGTGCCCCAATTCTCTCCTTTAGCATACGCATAGTTTTGCCAACATATAACCTATTACACGGGCATTTGATGACATACACCGTGTATTTGGTTTCACAGTTCATATAGTGCTTCAAAGGATAATTTTTGCCTGTGACAGGGTGTGTAAGTGTATCTGACATGATGATGTGTCGACAGTTGACACACTTGGCGCACTTATAGGATCCTGTTTGGCGTGACAGCCAGTTCTTCACCTGATCAACTTTTGGGCTTATATCTGAAAATGTCAGCTGTTGTTTCAGGTTCTGACTTTTTTTGTAGCAAAACAGGGGCGGAATCTGACATACGCTCCCCATAATTGGATCCGAATCCAAAATGTGCCAGTGCTTTAGAATCAATGTTTTTATCGACCTCGAGGCCACAGAGTAAGTACTTGTAAAGTGCAGTCTCTCCTCACCAGCGTTTTTCTGTCTGGGAACTAAGAGATCTTCTCTCCTCAGGTTCCTGCACTTTTCCCTCGCCTCTTTCACCTCTTTAGGGTCATATAGTCGATCAACAAAATCTTGACACATCCTGTCAAGCACTTTCTCACATTCCACTGGGCATGATGTAATCCGCACCGCTCTTACCAACTGGGAAAATGGCAAACCCCTCTTTAGCGGCTGGGGGTGGAAGCTTGTGGCTAATAAAAGAGTATTTTTATCTGTCTCTTTTTTGAACAGCGTGGTCTTGAATTCTTTATCCACTATCTCGATGTTAACATCCAAGTAGTTAATACTAGACTCGCTACAATTCATCGTAAATCTTATCTTGCCTGGTACATCATTGAGATATAACAACATCTCTTTGAGCACATCCTCAGTTCCAGTCCAAATAAAAAATAAATAATTTATTTTTTATTTGGACTGGAACTGAGGATGTGCTCAAAGAGATGTTGTTATATCTCAATGATGTACCAGGCAAGATAAGATTTACGATGAATTGTAGCGAGTCTAGTATTAACTACTTGGATGTTAACATCGAGATAGTGGATAAAGAATTCAAGACCACGCTGTTCAAAAAAGAGACAGATAAAAATACTCTTTTATTAGCCACAAGCTTCCACCCCCAGCCGCTAAAGAGGGGTTTGCCATTTTCCCAGTTGGTAAGAGCGGTGCGGATTACATCATGCCCAGTGGAATGTGAGAAAGTGCTTGACAGGATGTGTCAAGATTTTGTTGATCGACTATATGACCCTAAAGAGGTGAAAGAGGCGAGGGAAAAGTGCAGGAACCTGAGGAGAGAAGATCTCTTAGTTCCCAGACAGAAAAACGCTGGTGAGGAGAGACTGCACTTTACAAGTACTTACTCTGTGGCCTCGAGGTCGATAAAAACATCGATTCTAAAGCACTGGCACATTTTGGATTCGGATCCAATTATGGGGAGCGTATGTCAGATTCCGCCCCTGTTTTGCTACAAAAAAAGTCAGAACCTGAAACAACAGCTGACATTTTCAGATATAAGCCCAAAAGTTGATCAGGTGAAGAACTGGCTGTCACGCCAAACAGGATCCTATAAGTGTGCCAAGTGTGTCAACTGTCGACACATCATCATGTCAGATACACTTACACACCCTGTCACAGGCAAAAATTATCCTTTGAAGCACTATATGAACTGTGAAACCAAATACACGGTGTATGTCATCAAATGCCCGTGTAATAGGTTATATGTTGGCAAAACTATGCGTATGCTAAAGGAGAGAATTGGGGCACACAGATCTTCAATTAAGAAAGCATTTGTAAAAATGGACACCAATACCCCACCTGT